>NC_056629.2:175931860-176029360 GCF_002870075.4 Lactuca sativa
GTCAACATATATTTATTTTTTTTCCCTTAATTCCAAGTGCAAAAAACCAGAAAATACCCTTTTGATTTAATTAATTATTTAATTATTTGCTAAATTGTGATTGGTACATTTAGAAACACAATAGTTGCTAGAAACATTTGAACCTGACTCTCTCTCTCTCTCTCTCTATATATATATATATATATATATATATATATATATATATATATATATATATATATATATATATATATATATAAGGCTTGTAGATACGATTTCTTGATATACTTAACATATATTCTTGTGTTATGAGTTTGTTTCATAAATATGTGCAATATATACTTATAAATCGAAACCCATACGTTAAGAAATGTTAAAATTGTTAATTTATTAAATCTTGATCTTTTGATAGCCCCTTTTTGATACATAATCACACACACACACACATATATATATATATATATATATATATATATATATATATATATATATATATTAGTGTTTTTTATTAACCCGCACACACACATACACACACACACACATATATATATATATATACACACACACACTCGATAAAAAATTTTCGTTTTAACATCACAAATAAATTAAATTTTTGGTGATTTTTTATTCGATCTTCACGATAGATGGTTTGAGCAGTTTCAGATGTTCTAAAAGAAATTAATATATATATATATATATATATATATATATATATATATATATATATATATATATATAATATACATTATAAACATAAATTTACACACATTTGGTTATTAACACATAGTGGTTTGTGGTGATTTGACCATCAAACTCTGATCGATTTGTAAAAATTGTTACATTAACTCATTAAGAAATTAATCTTTATCTATGTCTAGTACCAGATACCATTCTACACCATACTTACTCTTACTAAGTACTTAATATTTATTGATGTCTAGTACCACTTTATCATCTTCTAACTCTTTCTTCTATTTGTTGAGTATTAGCAAATACCCTTCTCATCTTACCCACATATTCTTTGTATACATGCATGCTCTGCTACATGTATCTTTTGTATACCTTTTACATACTCTTAATATGTGTACGTGCACTAATACATGCTCTCACAAAAATATTCTTCATCTATCTTCATATCATTACTTGAGGACATTCACTTAGTGCCCCAAGCTACAACATATATATATATATATATATATATATATATATATATATATATATATATATATATATATATATATATATATAGGAGTAGGATCAAATGAGAACACCTAAAAGGTTGAGAACGTGAGAACAAATCTGAACCATTTAAAAAACTAAATCTAAGGTTATTATCCAATGGGCTATTTATGTAAACTCTTAAAATTATAGGAATTAAAGTGTAACATTAAAATTGTCATAAGGTTATAATAGTAATTAAATCTTTATCTAACTCCTAAAATTTCTCAAGTCTCGTCTATTTCCTTTTTCTATTCCCGTATCTTTATTTCTGCCATAGATACCTAGGGCTTCATCAATAGTTCCGCCTCCATCGTCCATACGCCACTCAAATTTGTTCACCATTGCATCTCACGTTGCAGTCACCATCACTATCTTCAATCCTCGTTCGTTTCTTAGCCCTTGTTCTTATTGATTTCAGTCGACATCCACTTCAATCGACATGTTCAATCGCTGCTACCTGGTCTTCAATCGTCACCGCCAATCGCCGCCTCTTGATCTTCAACCGATACTGGAACGCCGCCACCCAATCTTCTGTCACCACCGCTAATTGCGACCTTTTGATCTTCAATTGATATCGAAGCCACTATCAACCTACAGGTTTACTAGTTATTTCTTTGTTCAATTTTTTGAACCTCAGAACTGCATTAAATCTCATGTGTTAGAAGAAGGTTTTTATTTTTCTTTTGGGGTTGGGAAACCAACAAAGCGACTAGCTAATTATTGGATTTTATGCTGTAATAGGTTTAGATGGGTGTTTGGGTGATGTCGATGCTTTCTTGTTGTCGCATGTGCCTGGGGGTGGGAAGAAAAATAAAAGTAGATGATTATGTGCGTTCGGTTGGGAGTGGTATTAACCAGGGGCATTTTTGGTACTTTTCTTTTTCTAAACATATCTGGTCCTGGTTTGATCTTTCTGATGGCTTTATTGATTGGTTGGATCAGAATTATATGGCGAAAGAGGGAAGAATTAATTGTTCAAGGCGAGATCGATATGCGGATTTTTTGACTGAAGGGTATTTTGGGAATAAGGTTAAGAATTCTATGGCGGTGGTTGTGGTTTGGTTCTTGTTGACTCAGATTAGCCGACATAGATTCAAGAAGATGGGTGGGTTCACAAGGATTAAAGACTTTTTTAACTGTACAGGGAGGATAGAGAGCGAGGGCATTTTTGGAATATATAAGTTTTTTTGATGAATTTTGCGCCTGGTTTGATATGCGAGGTGATAGGATTGAAGATTTTCTTATGTGGCAGGCCTTAAATGAAGTTCTTTTTTATTATTTTCTCAATTCTTGGAAGCAGGGGCATTGTGGTCATTCTAATATTAATTTATTCATGTGTATTTATTTATGAATAACGTTGTAGTTATGTGTGAATGGTTGTATTCCTTTATGAATAGCACGTGTATTCATTTATGATAGAATGTGTATTAATTTATAAATAATAGTGTATTCATTTGTGAATTGCAATGTATTCTTATGTGAATGATTGTATTTATTTATGAATAGTAGTGTATTCATGTGAATTGGTGTATTTATTTATGATTAGAGGTATTCATTTTCGGAAAAAATGATAATTTTTACACTATTTTTTATTTTTCAGTTTATGAAAAATACATTGAATTATTTGTAATTTGATGTGTTTTCATTTATGATTGCAAGTGTATTGAGTTGCAATTGGACTTCTATTCTTTTTTTTAGGTAACTTTTTTGAAACGGTCATAAATAATTTTTGGGAAAAAAATCATAAAAAAAATATTTATATATATTTCATTAACAAAAAGGAAATATTAATTTTTTAGGTAATTAAAATCATTATCCCTATATTTTAGGAAATCATTAATTAATATTTATATAAAGTTACTAATATACCCTTATAAAATGATTGGTCCAGAACTGTTCTCGCGTTCTCAACCTTTTAGGTGTTCTCATTTGATCATCTCCCTATATATATATATATATATATATATATATATATATATATATATATATATATATATATATATATATATATATATATATATATATATATATATTGTTGGGTTTAGAGTGTTGCGTCATATGGGCTTAATGTTGATATTTTGATTACCCGGTTTGGGCCTGTCCAACCGTGGTTTAAGAATTAGGGTTAGATTATATATTATGCATGCATGTATATCTTTAAGGTAATCGTTTTCATTAATAGCTTTAGCATTGTAACCCTAAACACACCTCTACAGTCGAAGTTCTTCATCGAGCTCTTCTAAGGTGTGAGATAATAATCATTCGGTATCTTTTGATCCATCCTTGTGTTCTTTGATTATTCCATTCCTGTTTATTTGTTTTGAATCTATCAATCTAATAGCACAATAATCTCATCAATTGGTATCAGAGCAGGAGACTGTGTAATATATACGCATCTCTTTTGTTTGAAGAATCCATTAGGGTTTCGGCTTTTATCGAATACATGGAAGCCGTCTTTTTCTTGTAGACGGTGTATCTGGTGTTCCATAAAACCCTAGTTTCAACTTTATAAGTCTGGTTCAAGCAGATTAAAATAAGAAGTTTTTCATCATATCTCACGACGATTCTCAAGTCAATCCAATCAACATCTCCAACAGTATAGGATCCACTACGAGGGTCCCCATTCTCTATACTCAAGATTATGAAGTATGGGCGCATCACTTTTAAGACTACGTTGTTGAATCTGAAGACAATGCCTATCTTATCTAGGAAGCAATAATATTGGGTCCGTGTGTTTATTCTGTAACAAACATAATAATCAAGACTCAAAAAGAGTATAACCAACTCTTAGTGGACGTAGAGAAGATCCCTCAAGACGAAAAAGACAAAGTGCTATGCAATGTTAAAGCCATGAGAATGATCAGATTTGCTTTGCAAGCCGATACTTTCCGTTTAGTAAGTTCATACACTACAGCTAAAGAAATATGGGATAGGTTGAAAGAATTATATTCAACCGATGAGGATCTAGAGCACTCAATCCAAACCCTATTGTTCTCTGAGTTCAGTGCTTCCGGACAAAAACCTGAAGAGAAACTAATTCAGACATTCGATCGTTTCAACCATCTGCTTAGCAAGATGATGAGGTATGGTATTGAAAGGAAGGTGATTGAACAAAAGGTCACATTCATGAATGGCTTAAGACCCGAATGGATGGGAATGGTCTCGACTGTGAAGGCATATGAGCAATTTAAGTCCTACTTGCTGGCGAAACTACTGGCTATACTTAACTCTCATGAAAGCGTGGTGTCTAAGGAAGCAAAAGTAGTTTCTGGTGTGGGTTCTCTGGCCCTTGTTTCAAAAAGCAAGAGTGTGGCAGAAGAAGAGGAAGAATCTGAGATGTCAGAGTGCGATCTGACTAATGAAGAATATGCACTGATGGTTACGAACCCAAGAAAGTTCGCTCGTAAAAAGTTCCCTGTCAACACGAACCGAAACTGGCAGGGAAGCTATAACTCTGAAAGACGAAAGAGAAGAGCAAGAACACTACTCTGTAGGACGATGAGAAGAAGGAGAGCAAGATCATGGGAGATTCAGGATATGACTGCAACTATTGTCATGGCAAGAACCACTTTGCTAAGGATTGCATGCTGAGAAAGATTTCTAAGAAAAAGGATGATGAAGATGACGAAGCTTACCACATGTGAAAGTTGGAGGAGATAAAGAAGAAGAAAGAAACTAACATTTCTATGAATGCTTTAATTGTTGGATTAATGTCTAAGTCCATAACTATATTTGGTATGTACTTGACCCGACCCGACATGGTCCATTTGGGTTGCACTTCACCGAGACAATTTATATGGATAGTCTTTTGAGAATAGTATATTTATGATTTATATTAATATATTATAAGTTCTAATATATTAATATATAATCATATTATTTAATTAGTATTGATCAAGAATTAATTTATAATTAATTAAGTGATCAAAATGAACTAATTAAATATGGACTCTTATATATATGGAATGGGCCAAGTTCATGTAGGTTGGGCTAAGCTTTCATGGATAGTCCATGGAGTGTTTAACCCATGGATCATATGAAATGAAAGGTCATGGGTTTAACCCTAGTTTCCATACTATATAAAGATGTCCTTGGTTGTTGAAATTGGCACTAGTGTGGGTACACTATGAAAGGCTAGCCGATTTCACTAGATAGAAAGTCTTCCAAGGTGTCTTGGTGATTTGTGATTCCACTTGAGGCTTCCACACTATTGGGGCTATGCTCTTAAAGCTTGAAGACATCAAGCTACATCAAAAGGTATGTCATCTAACTAGTACTTTGTAGTATAAGAACTTCATAATATGCTAGTTAGGATTAAAGCCTTGGAAAGCTCTTATTTGCATGTATAATAGAGAAAACATAGATCCAAGGTTTATAGGGTTGCATGTACACCATAGGAGTGTTAAAATGCTCAAAACCCAACAGTGGTATTGATATGGGCATATTTAGTCATATAATTCATGCATTATCTTAATACTTTATGTTAATTTTATCTCAAATAATGAACCAAAGGTGCTTAATTAGCTTAAATATTTCATTTCAGCAACAAAGACATGCTCGAAAGGAAAATGAAGCGGAACTAGCGATTGGAAGCTTGGATCTTGGATTTTGAAGAAAGAAGGATGTTGCTGGACAGCTTGACCCCTCGTCAGTGTTTTGTCCATATCTCATGAACCGTAAGTCCGATTGACGAGATTCAAAATGTTCTGAAAGGTAAACACAATTTTGGACGACTTTCGTGTTTTGATAAAATGCTGATTCGAAACGTACTCAGCGAGTAGGGTCGATTACTCGGCGAGTTGTATCGAACTTTCGTGATTCTGGACGCGCTGACTTGCCGTACACGGGTTTTAAGTGATGTACTCGGCGAGTAGGTCACTGGACTCGCCGAGTAGCCTCTATTTTGTGAAAATCTATCTAAAGGGACTTTCAGATCGATACCCTAGCATGGAGAGAAACCCTAGGAGGCTGAGAAACGATTGGAAGTGCTGCTAGGTCGTGAGGAACTGAAGAATCAACCCTACATTCATTTGTGAAGAGAATCAAGACAATTTTGGTTTAGTCTTAGTAACTTTTTGATTTGAATCATGTTTACATACTTTGATTTCGTTTTTGAGTTTATGTTTACTGCAATCATGAGCTAAAAACTTATTCTTCTGTTAGGGTAGACAATTTTGTGAACATGGATTGATTATTTGAGTAGGATTAATTTTAATTGGTAATTATGTTTTGTCAAGCTCGTTAAAGAACCTTATGTGTTAACAATAACTATTCTTCTGTTAATAAATCAGTAATTAAGTTGTATGAACATCTCTTAGTTGCTAATTTCATATGATTTACGTGACCACATAGTTGTATATCTAGGAATAACGAATGTGAAACTAGAATTAACTAGAAGATAGGTAAGTTAATGTGTGAGCTTGTTTGATGAACATCAGCAAGAGGTTAATTGAAGGGCCAATTTAGTTAAACATTACAAGTCTTATTTAACCCGAATTAATAACTAGGAAATCCGTTAATTTAGACAACTGGCCACTGCTTGAGTTAATTTGTTTCCTAAGGATTAGTAATAGCGAACATGAAACTAATCATCTTAGTCGGTAGCCAATGAAGAATTAATCTGATACATTGAAATCATCCATGGGAACAAATGAGTCGAACTAAACAGAAGTCCTCTTTATTATTGAATTTAGTTGATTTTTATTTGCTTAGCTCTTAGTTTCTTAGTTTAAGTTTTAGTTAATTGTTTAAGTTTCTAGTCTTGCAAAACTAGAGAAAACCCCATTTCTATTACTTGTTTTATTTAGATAATATTAGCATCTATTTTAATTGTTTACCATTCCCTGTGTTCGATACCCTACTTACCTAAACTAAACTGCTAATCGATAGGTACACTGCCTTTCGTGTGTTTGTCTTTGTGTTTAAGTTAGTAGGATTAAAACTAGTTCGTTTCACACACATCAAGTTTTTGGCACCGTTGCCGGGGAACGGTTTAAATAGTTAACTTTATTTGCTAATTGTTATCATATATTTTTATTTTTTTATATAGTTTAATTTTTGTTTATTATGTATTTTCCCAATCTCGATGCTTTTGATGCTTTTCTTGAGGAAGTAGTGCATGTAAATGAGCAAGAAGATGAGGACTATGACTCAAATGATGATTTGAAGAAATTTGGAAGATGGTTAGATAACATCTTGCCCAAGACACAAGAGCAATCTGAGTTATAAGAGCTAAAGTTACAAGATGAAGAATTTAATCTAGAAAGAGATTTGGAGGAGCTGGAAAGGTTGCTAGTAGAGAGGTCAGACGAAGAACAAGAACAAGCTGAATTGCAGGAACCAAGCTGTAGTTTGACCATTACCACGACATGGCCCTCTGTATTTTCAGTTTGTGTTTCGAAGCATGGGGTGACGATTCCAACTTTTGAGAAAGTTCTGAAGCACGATCCATTTCTGATTAGTATCCAACCGGTCCCAATCCTTGTCAGAATTCTTGGGTTTTATGTATTCAAGCTTGTTTGGCCAATTTTAGAAGAAAAAAGCCAAATTTTACAAATTGGTCCAAAGAAGATATTCAATGCAACGGATGGATTAGCATTGATTTTATTGGAAGTTTATTAAGTTGAGAGTCCAACTAATAACTCGCACAAAAAGAAGCGCTTGCGGGAGGCAACCTGTCATTAGAGTTTGCTTTTCTTTTTCTTTCTAAACATCTAGTATTTAGGGATAATTTAGGATTTTTATTTTGATGTTTTTTTTACTTGGTATTTGTTTTTGATCTTTTAAGTTTGAGTGTAAGGATGCATGCGAGATTCTAGAGTCAAGGATAACCTAGGGAAAGAATCGAGTCTAGGCGAGAGAGAAAACGAAGTTTTGAGTCTAGTTACGAGTCCGGTGATGAAAGAGGTTATTAAGAGCTCATTTACTAAAGAAAAAATGGGGAAAGTATCAATTTAATATTCCCCACACACATCAGAATCGGACCTGGAGCAGAAACATTTTCTTTATACAACGATGGACTCGGCGAGTGCACTTACCTACTCGATGAGTCCTGTATAAAAACTCGACTTCTGCCAGTATTACGCTACAACTCGGCGAGCCACCCTACAGACTCGACGAGTTGATCCTTATTTTGTCTCTCAAGCTGATGATTTGATACGACAATTGGCTACACCATTGAAGAACATTTTTCGAGCGTTTCCGAGAGTTTTTTTCGTCTACATTTGGAGCTATACCACACGATACTTGACACCGAAGGCATGGATGAGCTATTCCCATGTCTAAAGTTAGCTGAAGATGGAGTTTTAAATGAAGAAGATCAACCTCGCAACTACTATCCCAGGGGAGTTTGCTCCAATTCCCTCTTTATTTTATTATTCTTTATCATGCGTATTATGCAATGAGGACATTGCATAAATTAAGTGTGGGGTAGTGGGTTGGTTACATTAGCTAAAATTTTAGTTAAATTTTGAAAATTTTGAAATTTTTGCATTAAAATTGCTAGGGCTAATTTAGAAAATTTTGGTAAAGCAATTAGGGATCATGCTAGTATTATATTTGATGATTGCGTGAAAACCCAAATGTTTAGTTGAGCCTAAACACGTTATAATGCATTTGTGGCTTCCCTTATTCTAGTGAAATCATGGGAAAAAACACGACCTCGCTTAGTTTGAAGGATGCAATATGTTTAGCATCGTGTACCAGAAATGTATCTAGGAAAATTATTATCGTTAACCAATAAAGGTTGAAGTTGAGCGCCCCTGCTTAAGCATGTAGGGGTTTGAGTGAAAAAAGTGAGTTACATGTAAAAAAAGAGAGAGAATTACAAGAAAAGTTGTAAGAATTTTGGAGCAGTTAAAGTAAAGATCAAAATATCAAAATTCTGAAGATTCAAAAAGTTGAAGATACCAAAAATCAAATCAAAGAAGGTGGTCAATTCAAAGAAATCAAGATTAAATTATCAAAGAAGTGAAGAATTCCAAAAGAGCTCCATAGTGGTATCATAAATTGTAATTGTCTAGATTATGTATGCTTGGGGTGCTCAACCAAAAATACCTTGAGGTTAAGAGGTTTTCTGAGGATGGATTCGGAGGGATGCATAAAATGAGCATTGTTCGGAAAAAGTGGGCGAATGTTTTATGAGGATTGTGAGTATTTGGAGTATGGGGGTTATTAGGAAAATTTTAGACACAAATGCATGCGTTGCAGTCTTGACATAATGGCTGGGTTCGATTGGGATTGTCTTATATGTAATATTAGTGTACTAAAATTCAGTTTTGCTTGGGGGCAAGCAAAAGTCAAGTGTGGGGTATTTTGATATGGGCATATTTAGTCATATAATTCATGCATTATCTTAATACTTTATGTTAATTTTATCTCAAATAATGAACCAAAGGTGCTTAATTAGCTTAAATATTTCATTTTCAGCAACAAAGACATGCTCGAAAGGAAAATTGTCACACCCCAAAACCGGAACGGCGGAAACGTTCTGGGGTGGATGACGTCATGTCAAGTATCACAACACATGAATTATAGTAATCAAAGTACAACAAAACATTGCATTAATAGTAATAATTTTACACGGTTACTTTACAATACTTCAAAGCAATACAAGTAATAGAATAAATACAGCGTGGTACTAAGCTATCTTCATCAACAGCTCCGGGGGTGTACCTGTCTAATTTCTGACCTGAGAATACAAGTTATTTGAAAAGCGAGTATCAGCATTTTTACAAATGCTAGTGAGTTCATAAGTATTTAGTGACATTTCATTCAAATAGCTTTATAAAGTAATAGTTTAAGTGTTTACAGTGCATTAGAGTTCTTCCCAGAAAATCCTATATTTTCTTTAATAAAAGCAGCCTTCTACCAAGACTGGTCAGTGTTATATGGTAAAAAGTCATTTTCCCTAAATTGCTATCATTATCAAAATGCTGAATTTGATTATCTAGGAAAGCAAATGACATCAGGGAATAACATATGCCTCAGCAGTGAGGACTGCTGACTAAGGCATAGGATTCATAGACTCCAGGAGAGTATCGAACTAACGACACGCCTGGTTCAGTCTAACAAGCAAAGACTCAGACCCCAGAAGGTACCAAATGAAAGGTACAGCTGATAAGATCTAAAACAGTGAAAAACAGACCTCAGACAGTATCAAATGAGAGATACGTCTTGTAAGGCAAAAACAGTGAATACAGTGGATACAGACCCCAGACATTATCAAATGAAAGATACTAAGGTCAAAACAGAGAAAAACGGACCCCAGACAGTATCAAATGAAAGATATGTCTTGTAAGGTCAAAACAGTGTGACTCTAAAAATGAATTACCAGCATACAGTGTAAATTGTCGGTGAAATACCGTTACCTTAAGGCCAAAGAATTATAAGGTAACCCGGGATACTCATAACCATACTAACTAGAGTACCAGACGCCCTACAAGCGTCTAAGATATGACATTTGTCACCCGTTGGCTTGGTAGGCCGGGACTGTAGCTAGCAGTCTCGGTGCGGGGTTGTCAATCCCGTATAGATATATACACACAATGTCCGCTCTCCCTACAGGAGATTCTGGTTACCAACTAGACGACGGAGAAGGCCGTGTCCTGAAGATGCATCCCAAATAGTGGGTAGAGACTTCCAAATAGTGGGTAGTGTGTAAGTGTTGAACTAGAGGTAGAGACTTCCCAATAGTGGGTTTCTAATGTAAGTGTAGACTAGAGGTAGAGACTCTTAACTGAACTGACTAGTGAATTCCTATATGTCCATACTCATATACATAATATATAAATAATGAATCAAACGACCTTCGGACGGCCATCCAATCCCACCAGACCACATCTCAACGAAGAAAAGGAAATAGGGCGGACGAGCCTTCCTAAGTTTTTCATCATTACTTATATGTACCTATATAAACACGGACATACATCTAACTACGACTGAGTGGGTATCAAGTAGAAGTGATTCTTGTGAAGTAGGAGTGTCTAACAAGTGAAGTAGGAGCGGTCGCAAGTGAAGTAGAAGTGTCAAACAAGTGAAGTAGGAGCGGTCACAAGTGAAGTAGGAGTGTCGAATAAGTATAAGCGTATCACGAAGTAGAGACGACCATAAGTGAAGTAAGAGCGTCTATCAGGTATAAGCGACTACAAGTATAAGTGAAATAGAGACAATAACCGGTATAAACGTATCGCGAAATGAAAGCGTTATCAAGTAGAAGTTTAAAATACATGAAAGCAGAGCAGTAGTAAGTAACAAGTAAAAATATACATTGTAAAAGAGAACTTTGACGAAAACCTAGGAAAACCTTTATATTTAGGAAAATCGCATTTTGTATTCTTTGGTAAAATCAATGTGAAAACCTTTAGAAATCCGTGGAACCTTTATAAACCAGTTTGAAATGACTTTGAATAACAATAGTATAAGTAAGAGTTTGAAACAGTTTGAAAACCATTATAGTGTCCTACTCGTAAAAACAGTGTAAAGTGTGGTAAAACCTTGTGCATGCGGGTTATCAATCACATGTGATTGATATGATAACTGGCATGTTTAACTTGTATCCCCCCCTATAAAACATGTAAAAACATTTAAAAGGTTCATTTAGGTGTATGAACTCACCTGGTGTAAGTAGGTCCGACGACGGTGCCATTTCGATGTTCGGCGTCACGTAAGGACTCGAACACACACAATGACCTATTTAACATATGATAACATATGTTCACATACAATTAGTATATTTAATACTAATTAAACAAATATACGCGCTCAAAGGAGCGGAAAACACTTTGGTTAAGTGTTTGGGTGTCCCGGGTAGCGTTTAAGGGTGTGTATGGCTTAGGAATGGAGTTTACTCTCCGAGAGTAAACTCTCAATATCATGTTTACGGCCCAGGGACTACTCACCATGAGTTTACGTTTGTAAACTCATGGTGAAGGGTTCTAGTGTGTTTAAGGCTTCTAGCTTGTTCATGGGATTATTCTAAGTACAATTCCAAAAAGGCATGAGTGAGTTTAAGGCTTCTAAGGGCTTCATATAGGAGTTTATAGCCTAGGGACAACTCCTAAGGGAGTTTACGGCCGTAAACTCTCATATCATGGATTTAATGAAGTTTTAAGCCCTTAAATCATTCCTAGCATTTTATAAAAATAGTCTAAGGCCATTTGGGGGGTAAAGACCAACATTTGGGCATGTTTTGGGGAGTTTATGGCCTAGGCACTTACTTGGGCCGTAAACTCCATGTTACCCCATATTTCCTTATGTTTAAATGATCTAAACCCAAAATACCGAGTCCCTAAATTATGTATGAAGCCTAAGGGTGGTTTGGAAGTGTTTTGGAGGCATTTTAACCACTTTAAGAGGTGTTTACGGACTTGGCATATGCTTGGACCGTAAACTCCCTTTTATGCCTCAAAATGATTGTTTTAATTGATCAAACACTCCTAGGCTAAATGCTCTATTTATTTCCAAGCTTTTAGGGACTTTTGGTGGTCATTTTGGCCTCATTTTAAGGTGTTTAAGGCCTAAGGAGGAGCTTAGGCCGTAAACTCCTTTTCAATAGCTTCTAGGTTCGATTTCTAAGCTATAAACATGAATCAATATGCTTAGAATAGGCTAGGGTAAGCGGACTTACAATTTGGAAGCGTTTGGTTGCGGATTTGCGGAGAAAACGAGTCTAGAGTGAGAGTATAGAGAGAGAGGGTGGAAAAGCTCCAAATGGAGTTTACTCCCTTTTATATATGGGTGGGAGTTGGAGCTCAGTGGAATTCTACCCGATACTGCCGTCAGACGGGGCTTTTGGTCGCACTCGATTTAGTGGTCGTAATAATAAAACTTAACACTTTCCAAATAAATGGAAATGTGTGTTATGTGTTTTTATTCCCTTTTATCACGACTTAACGGCCTATTAAATATAAACAAATGAAATGTTTATTAAATTGACGACCTCTAATTAACGGAACTTTTATAACTGGAATATTCCGTTAACGGTAACGGGGAAATGTAACGGAACAACTTGGGTTGTCACATCATCCCCCCGTTAGAGGGAATTTCTTCCCGAAATTCAGGTCTAGGCAAGGAAGTAGGTATGAATGGCCAAGTAGAGGGAAAAGAGTACTTCCTATATGGTTTGTCCTCGCATTCCCAAGTGAACTCTAGTCTGTGTTTGTCATTCCGACAGACCTTCACGTATGGGAGGCGGATTCCGTCTCGTGTAGCTAGTGGTTCCGTCTGGTGTATCTACGAAGTTAGGGTTCTCAATGGATTCTATCAAGATGAGTGAGGTACGAAGAGTGATGTCGGGAAATCACATATCAAGTCTAAGAAGTGGATCGATCGGGTGTGAATCTTGTGGTATATCCGAAGGTAGTAGCGGCCTGAATAGGGTTGGACCAAATCTCCATGAGAATTCTCATATGGTCCTAAGCTCTCGGAATGGTAGAGCTTTTCAGTACTCAGAACATAGTGTACTTCTATGGCAAGATCATCACTGGCGTGATCGCCATTCCGAAGTTCCTAATGTTCTCTCTCGTACCGTGTGTGTAGTCCTTCAGGTTGGTCCTTAGGAATCTCGAGTGGTCTTTGGTTCCGCGTTTCCTGTCAACTGGCTGGTAGAGACTTTCTAGGTCATCGGATAGGTTGCGTATCTGCGGTTATATGTCTGCTGTAGAGTGTCTATCTCAAGCTTGTGCAAAATGGACCTGCACTAACGAATCTTGAGATACGGAAACCCTCAGGGTCGGGGAGATAGGGTTTCACCAGACGAGTGTTGGACCATCTCAGGAGGTGGTTCTACTATTTCTGGGTGAGATAGGATTCGTGGAACACCTAATAGTCCAATGAATCTCTAAGACTTTGGTTTATTCTAGCGTGGAAAGTGCATGCTCCTGCATAACCCTTCGACTAACACCAGGACTGGTGTCAAGTCTATAACCTCTTCGGGATCTAAGTCATGAGGCTTAACGCAACTACTTTCGCTCTTTGATCAAGTATTCTTGGCTGTGAAGGCCATCCTGTGGTTCTCGGTATCCTAGTGTTCACTTCGGAGAATGTAGTCTATCGTCTACAGGACGACGACGATTTCCTCCATGCAAGAGGGTGGAGGATGATAGGCACTGCTCGTCTATAACTGGGTGGACGAAGTGCCTGAGTAGTAAGAGCATCTACTGCAACTACTCTTTCGAAGGTTCTGAGTTTCCTCGATCTAGGCCATTTCTAGTGAGTATAGGGTCTCATCACTCCGAACTTTACTAGTTTAACCCACAGTGATTCTCTTGACTCCGGCTCCTATGTTATGGAATAGGGTGAAAGTGTTTTGCGAAGAGGTTCGTGGTAGAGCTCATGCTTAACCTAACCACTAATACCGGGTGTATGCAAGCAGTATATAATTAAGGTCGGCAGGATGTTCAGCTGTGCGACTCCACCCCAAACCCACAACCCAACGAGGAACAGGGAATAGGGAGGAAACACACACCTTAAATCTTTTTGATCTCAATTATATGCCACCTTTATGCATATACCTAGTTATAGTGGTCAGTCTCATGAGTTCTGTTCTCTGGGTTCACGAACCTAATGTGCGAGGTGCGAAGGGTCTTTCTGGGGATTCTTCGAAGTATGCTCCGGATGGTTATTGTCTTCTGGAGTATCTACAGTTTCCTTCACTTCGGTGTTCATTTGACTACGAGGGGTCAGTCAACGGCGCCGGGTACCCTCTCTTGGGTACTTCGGAAGGGTTGAGATAAGAGGGACGATTGACAGATCGCATTAGGTTTAATCATTTGTGTTATGTTTAGGTTCGGAAGAACCTTTATTTTCCGACGAGGCTACGGAGAAAGTTCTTTTTACACAGCACTAAGGATGTACACATAGTTGCACGAAGTCGAACCATGATCAATAGGGTCGTCGAAGTTGGCACACTCCGACATGATATAAAGTGAAGATCGATAGAGTCATGTGCCGTACAGGCACACAAGTTCTAGGCGTCTCAGGTTTCGTCCTATGTATCACTACCGCGGATACTTGGACCGATAGAGTCGACGCGGAACTATAGAGGGTCCTAAGTGTTTTCGAATAGAGTACCTTTTCATGAGTGGATTCTTACAAGGCATTTCTATAATTGCCTCACATATACTAGTCATGTATATTTAAGGTGGGGAGGACTGTTGACTGAGCGACCCCGCCCTAAATCCACAACCAAACGAGGAACAGGAAATGAGGCGGCATTCGCTCACTCTAGGTCTGTCCATCTTAAATATACATGGCTGTAACGTACATGTTTAGCCATTATAGTTTTACCTGATGAATTTTTAAATCTTATAACAGTGCTGCGACTTTCGCCTTACTGGGAAGAATTTACATTTTGAATTAATCTTTTATTGTTTTTATTTTAGTTACCCGAGATCGAGAGACGTACCAAAATCTAACAAGTTCCTTGTTGCTTCTCTCTAAGCAGTAGAGTTAGGCTCCTCCTGTGTCCTTGTTGTTTCCTTCAGCTGGGCAATCCCTTTTGAAATGACCCATTTCACCACATAGGTGACAAACGGGATTGGTCGTCGCATTAGTGATCGATGCAATACGCTCCACCAGAGTTCTGCATACAAGAGCAGTATGCCCCTTCATGTTGCACCTAGCACATAAGAGTTCCTGACAAGCACCATGATGATGGTAGCTGCACTTGTTGCAGTGGGGAAGGTCTCCTAGGTATGGTCTTCTTGAGGTCGGGAGGGAAGGATTGACAGGAGTATAGACTGCCTCAGCTTGTCGCCTTTCAGAAGGTCCTTGAGCCGAGGTACTTCCCTCCTCAATCTTGAGTTTTCTCTTTATTGGGTTCGGTGAGGGTTCTTGGGTGACTGGGTATGAATGTGTTGGTTGCTGCTGTCTATCGCCAGGATTGGAAATCCCGACAGGGCCCGTGCTAACATTGGCGGTGTTAGCATTCAGGTGAGCCATGACAGCTGCTACGGCTGCTGAGACTGCAGCTTGGAACGTAGCTTCATCGAATAAGAGAGCAGGTTTCTTGCTTGTGGATTGGTTACGCTTCTTCGGTGGCATGGTTTTCCTACACGGAAAGGAATACAAGGTAATCAGAGATGATGGTTAACCCTGGACATTTCTGTCCCGAACGTATTAGGCATACATTTTTCCCGTGCCTTGGGTATTGGTCGTCTGAGTGTCGACCTACATCCCTATGATGTAGTCCTGGTAATCGAAGTGGGTGTATGAGTATCGGAAAAAGGCCATAAGATGCGAGTCGTTCCTACTAAGTTACCTTTATACTGGGAAAGGTTTCACTCTCCGGCTTGGAGAGATTTGAGAACGGTTCAGAATGATACTGCGGAAAGAGAGGCTCACAAGGGCAGATGGCTAAAATTCTCTCAATAGAGATGCGGGGATCTGCCCTAATCGTGTATCTGGCAACGGGAAACGACGATTTTACCTAACACATAGCGTGCGTAGTGTAACCACTAACTCACTAAATTGTATTATTTTAAGGGTGTATTAGCGTCACGAACACGAGGAAAGGACAATTCCCGGGTTCCATGTATTGGCTCCCTCGGTCTGCCTCGTATCTTTGACTGGAATCGGCGTCAGTTTCCTTCGGGTAGCTTCCTAGGGTTCTCTTCTGGTATGGACATATTGAATTTCTACTTTACCTCACTTCCGAATCCGACAATGGGTGTCATCACCTCATAAAGGGCAACTGGGAATCTCATAAGTTTAGGCAAATTTCTCACCAATGTCCCTAAAAGAATATGGGCACTTGGTGCATTCAATAGTCTCGACCCAGTTCATTTAGTTTCGAATAGGAAATCTTCTCAATGAACTTCTTCGGGGTCGGAATCAACTCTTCTGTCAAGCACTGAAGTGGGTAGGGTTGTCTATAGGGTTCGTGCGAGAATGGAAATGTCTAAAGAATCCTAAGAGATTATTAACATTTCACTGGATGATCCATATCGAGTCCTGCTACGATTACACAGGGTATACAAATCATATATAGCTTAGATCCGATAGGCCTTCGAATATGTGATACTACTCTAGAACCACATCCCAACGAGGAAAAGGAAATAGAGCGAAACCACACATTCTTAGCCTATGGGATCCTTATTATATATAACCTTGGGAGTATACTCTCTGTAGTTGTAGGTATATCAATAAGGATCTTATTAGTTCTTCACACAAAGTTATCTATGCATCCTAAAATACCCCTATGGTATTTTAATTCTTGTTTGATTCTTATCTTCTGAATATCATTCTGGGATTAGTGTGAATCTTTTAGTGTTCCAAAATAATCCTATAGTATTTTAACTTTATGTTTGGCTCTGGCAATCCTAGTTGGTATGTTTCAGACCTGTTGTACACCACTATCACTCCCCAACACATGTTCATCGCATCTCGGATAAATGTAGTTGATCAGGTTACATTTATCCCAGCTTACGATTACATAACTGCCCAGGTTTGACTGTAGTGCTCAACATCAGAATACTTTTATTATTGTTCTTCTAGTGATACTTTTGTTCAAGTGTTTAGATTCTGGATGTTATTATACTTTGGTAAAATATGGTTATATTTTAAAGTATAATTCTTGGTCAGAGTGTTTTATCCCTTTGTGTTTATAGGTTGTATATCATTTATGAATTGATATACTTAGATCACTGTAAACAATGCTCTGATACCAATCTGTCACACCCCAAAACCGGAACGGCGGAAACGTTCTGAGGTGGATGACGTCATGTCAAGTATCACAATACATGCATTATAGTAATCAAAGTACAACAAAACATTGCATTAATAGTAATAATTTTACATGGTTACTTTACAATACTTCAAAGCAATACAAGTAATAGAATAAATACAGCGTGGTACTAAGCTATCTTCATCAACAGCTCCGGGGGTGTACCTGTCTAATTTATGACCTGAGAATACAAGTTATTTGAAAAGCGAGTATCAGCATTTTTACAAATGCTGGTGAGTTCATAAGTATTTAGTGACATTTCATTCAAATAGCTTTATAAAGTAATAGTTTAAGTGTTTACAGTGCATTAGAGTTCTTCCCAGAAAATCCTATATTTTCTTTAATAAAAGCAGCCTTCTACCAAGACTGGTCAGTGTTATGTGGTAAAAAGTCAATTTCCCTAAATTGCTATCATTATCAAAATAATGAATTTGATTATCTAGGAAAGCAAATGACATCAGGGAATAACATATGCCTCAGCAGTGAGGACTGCTGACTAAGGCAAAGGAATCATAGACTCCAGGAGAGTATCGAACTAACGACACACCTGGTTCAGTCTAACAAACAGAGACTCAGACCCCAGAAGGTACCAAATGAAAGGTACAGCTGATAAGATCTAAAACAGTGAAAAACAGACCTCAAACAGTATCAAATGAGAGATACATCTTGTAAGGTAAAAACAGTGAATACAGTGGATACAGACCCCAGACAGTATCAAATGAAAGATACGTCTTGTAAGGTCAAAACAGAGAAAAACGGACCCCAGACAGTATCAAATGAAAGATATGTCTTGTAAGGTCAAAATAGTGTGACTCTAAAATGAATTACCAGCATACAGTGTAAATTGCCGGTGAAATACTGTTACCTTAAGGCCAAAGAATTATAAGGTAACCCGGGATACTCGTAACCATACTGACTAGAGTACCAGACGCCCTACAAGCGTCTAAGATATGACATTTGTCACCCGTTGGCTTGGTAGGTCGGGACTGTAGCTAGCAGTCTGGGTGCGGGGTTGTCAATCCCGTATAGATCTTTACACACAATGTCCGCTCTCCCTACAGGAGATTCTGGTTACCAACTAGACGACGGAGAAGGCCGTGTCCTGAAGATGCATCCCAAATAGTGGGTAGAGACTTCCGAATAGTGGGTAGTGTGTAAGTGTTGAACTAGAGGTAGAGACTTCCCAATAGTGGGTTTCTAATGTAAGTGTAGACTAGAGGTAGAGACTCTTAACTGAACTGACTAGTGAATTCCGATATGTCCATACTCATATACATAATATATAACTAATGAATCAAACGACCTTCGGACGGCCATCCGATCCCACCAGACCACATCTCAACGAAGAAAAGGAAATAGGGCGGACGAGCCTTCCTAAGTTTTTCAATCATTACTTATATGTACCTATATAAGCACGGACATACATCTAACTACGACTGAGTGGGTATCAAGTAGAAGTGATTCTTGTGAAGTAGGAGTGTCTAACAAGTGAAGTAGGAGCGGTCGCAAGTGAAGTAGAAGTGTCGAACAAGTGAAGTAGGAGCGGTCGCAAGTGAAGTAGGAGTGTCGAATAAGTATAAGCGTATCACGAAGTAGAGACGACCATAAGTGAAGTAAGAGCGTCTATCAGGTATAAGCGACTACAAGTATAATTGAAATAGAGACAATAACCGGTATAAACGTATCGGGAAATGAAAGTGTTATCAAGTAGGAGTTTAAAATACATGAAAGCAGAGCAGTAGTAACTAACAAGTAAAAATATACATTGTGAAAGAGAACTTTGACGAAAACCTTGGAAAACCTTTATATTTAGGAAAATCGCATTTTGTATTCTTTGGTAAAATCAGTGTGAAAACCTTTAGAAATCCTTGGAACCTTTATAAACCAGTTTGAAATGACTTTGAATAAAAACAGTATAAGTAAGAGTTTGAAACAGTTTGAAAACCATTATAGTGTCCTACTCGTAAAAACAGTGTAAAGTGTGGTAAAACCTTGTGCATGCGGGTTATCAATCACATGTGATTGATATGATAACTGGCATGTTTAACTTGTATTCCCCCCTATAAAACATGTAAAAACATTTAAAAGGTTCATTCAGGGGTATGAACTCACCTGGTGTAAGTAAGTCCGACGACGGTGCCGTTTGGGCGTTCGGCGTCACGTAAGGACTCGAACACACAGAATGACCTATTTAACATATGATAACATATGTTCACATACAATTAGTATATTTAATACTAATTAAACAAATATACGCGCTCAAAGGAGCGGAAAACACTTTGGTTAAGTGTTTGGGTGTCCCGGGTAGCGTTTAAGGGTGTGTATGGCTTAGGAATGGAGTTTACTCTCCGAGAGTAAACTCTCAATATCATCTTTACGGCCCAGGGACTACTCACCATGAGTTTACATTTGTAAACTCATGGTGAAGGGTTCTAGTGTGTTTAAGGCTTCTAGCTTGTTCATGGGATTATTCTAAGTACAATTCCAAAAAGGCATGAGTGAGTTTAAGGCTTCTAAGGGCTTCATATAGGAGTTTACGGCCTAGGGACAACTCCTAAGGGAGTTTACGGCCGTAAACTCTCATATCATGGATTTAATGAAGTTTTAAGCCCTTAAATCATTCCTAGCATTTTATAAAAATAGTCTAAGGCCATTTGGGGGGTAAAGACCAACATTTGGGCATGTTTTGGGGAGTTTATGGCCTAGGCACTTACTTGGGCCGTAAACTCCATGTTACCCCATATTTCCTTATGTTTAAATGATCTAAACACAAAATACCAAGTCCCTAAATTATGTATGAAGCCTAAGGGTGGTTTGGAAGTGTTTTGGAGGCATTTTAACCACTTTAAGAGGTGTTTGCGGCCTTGGCATATGCCTGGGCCGTAAACTCCCTTTTATGCCTCAAAATGATTGTTTTAATTGATCAAACACTCCTAGGCTAAATCCTCTATTTATTTCCAAGCTTTTAGGGACTTTTGGGGGTCATTTTGGCCTCATTTTAAGGTGTTTACGGCCTATGGAGGAGCTTAGGCCGTAAACTCCTTTTCAACAGCTTCTAGGTTCGATTTCTAAGCTATAAACATGAATCAATATGTTTAGAATAGGCTAGGTTAAGCGGACTTACAATTTGGAAGTGTTTGGTTGCGGATTCGGGGCGAAAACGAGTCTAGAGAGAGAGTATAGAGAGAGAGAGGGTGGAAAAGCTCCAAATGGAGTTTACTTCCCTTTATATATGGGTGGGAGTTGGAGCTCAGTGGAATTCTACCCGATACTGCCGTCAGACGGGGCTTTTGGTCGCACCCGATTTAGTGGTCGTAATAATAAAACTTAACACTTTCCAAATAAATGGAAATGTGTGTTATGTGTTTTTATTCCCTTTTATCACCACTTAACGGCCTATTAAATATAAACAAATGAAATGTTTATTAAATTGACGACCTCTAATTAACGGAACTTTTATAACTGGAATATTCCGTTAACGGTAACGGGGAAATGTAACGGAACAACTTGGGTTGTCACAAAAATGAAGTGGAACTAGCGATTGGAAGCTTGGATCTTGGATTTTGAAGAAAGAAGGATGTTGCTGGACAGCTTGACCCCTCTTCAGTGTTTTGTCCATATCTCATGGACCGTAACTCCGATTGACGAGATTCAAAATGTTTTAAAAGGTAGACACAATTTCGGACAACTTTCGTGTTTTGAGAAAATGCTGATTCGAAACGTACTTGGCGAGTAGGGTCGATTACTCGTCGAGTTGTATCGAACTTTCGCGATTCTGGACGCGCTGACTTGCCGTACACGGGTTTTAAGTGATGTACTCGGCGAGTAGGTCACTGGACTCGCCGAGTAGCCTCTGTTTTGTGAAAATCTATATAAAGGGACTTTCATATCGATACCCTAGCATGGAGAGAAACCCTAGGAGGCTGAGAAACGATTGGAAGTGCTGCTAGGTCGTGAGGAACTGAAGAATCAACCCTACATTCAATTGTGAAGAGAATCAAGACAATTTTGGTTTATTCTTAGTAACTTTTTAATTTGAAGCATGTTTACATACTTTGATTTCGTTTTTGAGTTTATGTTTACTGCAATCATGAGCTAAAAACTTATTCTTCTGTTAGGGTAGACAATTTTGTGAACATGGATTGATTGTTTAAGTAGGATTAATTTTAATTGGTAATTATGTTTTGTTAAGCTCGTTAAAGAACCTTATGTGTTAACAATAACTATTCTTCTGTTAATAAATCAGTAATTAAGTTGTATGAACATCTCTTAGTTGCTAATTTCATATGATTTACGTGACCACATAGTTGTATGTCTAGGAATAACAAATGTGAAACTAGAATTAACTAGAAGATAGGTAAGTTAATGTGTGAGCTTGTTTGACGAACATCAGCAAGAGGTTAATTGAAGGGCCAATTTAGTTAACCATTACAAGTCTTATTTAACCCGAATTAATAACTAGGAAATCCGTTAATTTAGACAACTGGCCATTGCTTGAGTTAATTTGTTTCCTAAGGATTAGTAACAGCGAACATGAAACTAATCATCTTAGTCGGTAGCCAATGAAGAATTAATCTGATACATTGAAATCATCCATGGGAACAAATGAGTCGAACTAAACAGAAGTCCTCTTTATTATTGAATTTAGTTGATTTTTATTTGCTTAGCTCTTAGTTTCTTAGTTTAAGTTTTAGTTAATTGTTTAAGTTTCTAGTCTTGCAAAACTAGAGAAAACCCCATTTCTATTACTTGTTTTATTTAGATAATATTAGCATCTATTTTAATTGTTTATCATTCCCTGTGTTCGATACCCCACTTACCTGAACTAAACTGCTAATCGATAGGTACACTGCCTTTCGTGTGTTTGCCTTTGTGTTTAAGTTAGTAGGATTAAAACTAGTTCATTTCACACACATCAAGTATCAGATCCTAGGCTTGTTTTCAATTATACTTGATGCAAATTGCTGAAAAATGCTGAAAAACTTGATTTTCTGGCTTTCTGGGCACTGGACTCGCCGAGTCCATGAGTAAAATCATCCTACTTGCCGAGTAGGTTCATGCACTCGACGAGTAGGAGCCCCATACAACATATTTTCGAGGTTTTTGGCTAGAAATGGACTAGGAACATTACTCTATGTTGTTTTTGAACTTATAAACTTGTTTTTGTTGTGGTAATGTTCATGCTAATCCAATTTCAAAGATAATTGTCAATAGATTCATGTTTTGAATTAGTTTAGTGATTAGGCTAATTACATGAAAAAGTTTGATTTGAATTATCTTGTTCTTATGAGTTGCTTAGATTAATAGAAAGTTATGTGAAATTATTGTTTTCAATCCAAATTAATCTAAGAGTTGATTCTAAAATGTGTTTTTGTAACTTGTCCTCAAGTTATATGAAAAGTCACATTTAGGTTTCATAAAACTCATAAAAGTTGGCAATGGTTACAAAAGATGAAGAGTCTTGTCCTTAAGTTATGGAGGTTCAAGAGTCACTTCATTAAGTAATAAAATATGTAACCTTAATTAATTCCATAAGTTACAAAATAAAGAAAAAGTTACATTCTTTAATAATTTAAAGTCTTCCATAACTTGTCCTCAAGTTATGGAACTTGAAGAGTTTTTGGATTAAAACTACTTTAAACACATAAGTTATGGAATTAATTAGTTTTGAATAGTTTCGAAACTTGCCCTCAAGTTTTGGAATTTAAAAAGTTTTCACTTATGAATTCTTTAATTCCAAGTTAGCCCTTAGAATTTTAAAAGTTAAAATTCAACCCTTATACTTTATAATATTATAAGTTAATAATATATATGTATAAGAGTAAAGTCAGTCTTACCGTTAGTAGGCCTCATTCACGAAGCCGGTCTATAAGGGGGGTATAAGGTTACCGCCTATAAAATGGCAGTTTAATGGGTGTCCACTCTCACCCACCTCTTCCTTGACTGGTGGAGGGTCGTTAGCCGAACGGGTTTGATAGGACTATAATTCTCCCTTCATTAAAAGTATTAATGATAAATACTAAGTAACTAAACTCTTAATAATACCCAATCTTAGTTACTTAGGAAAATGTGAATAAGGTGCTAATCCATGAAATTACACTTTGCACTTTGTTTAAGTCGGTTAGTGGAGCATGTGTGGTTAACCGACACACTAACTCGTATTTAACAAGGTAGGCAAAGGGTAACTTAATGTTTATCATAGTATCGATGGAGCGTGTGTGGTTAACCGGCACATCGATTGAGGGGTAAACATTTAAGGGTACCAAGTAATTTGCATGGTTACTTCACACCTTGTTTTGTGATCCTCGGCATCCCAGTCACAAAACCTGAAGGGCACACTCGAGATTGAAACATGCCATTGAACAGTTTAATGAATCTCAAAAGATCTAGGAGTTTCAAAACCAATTAAAACCTAATAATACATTTCATTTATCTTGGTGGAAATTGGTGAATCGTCATTCACCTACCTTCAAATATTTTATAGCTTGGATTACGGCATCCCTCTTCTAAGTTATAAAATAGTTTGTTGGGTCCTAGCCTTAATATTTCATATTGGGTGTCATATTAAGGACTTTAGATCAACTATCTTGAATATCTCCCAAAAGATGTCTGGTTTAGACATTTATGATCTTCCCAAATCTCTTGAAACAAGCTTTCATAAATGAAGATGATGTCCCATGGGAATCATACTTCTTTCACCTCCTCCAATTATTCTCCCTAACCCACAAGTTCAAGGTCACTCAAGCCCTATTGGCAAGGCAAGGTCTAGGTGTGATCACATTTTGGAGATGTAGTCACATATTGACAATTCGGGAGAATTGGGTGTCAAAGTCTTGAGAAAGTTGGTGGTTCAATCACTTTCTAAGTCACATAGTGAGCTCCTTTGGGACTCCTATGAACCAGAGTATGAAAAGACCCTTAATGATCTTATCTATTTGCTAAGATCAACTTCCTAAAACTTTATGGACATTGACAATGATGACATTCGATATCCAGTAAAGCTCTCTCTTCCCAATGGAAGGGGATCGGCCATAGTCAACTAGGTTGACCAAATGGTAAAGAGAAAAGCTAAGTCTGTGATAGTCCCGTGTACCACAACAAAGGGTCCATATGTTTATATTGCCAAAGGAAGGGGCATTGGTTACGAAGCTGCCAAATTTACCTAAGGATGTTAAAGTCAATAAGTTTGAATCTACTTCAGGTAAAGTCCACTATCTAACTCTGTTAAGTTTCTATTCTGAGATTCTTGATACATGATGTGACTGGGTCACATGTTGATGTTTTAAGAATCAAAGAAAAGTGAAGAAACTTAAAGAAAGAATATGATGAATCTGGTCGCGTAGATGGATTACTATCGCATAGTTTGAAAATCGGATTCTTGAGCTACTTCTTAAGAGTTATGATATATTGCTTTGGAATAAATAACAACAAGTTTTCATGTGCTTTTGCACTGTAAGGATAGTTTTTCCGCAAAGTTTTAAAATAAAAGGAAAAATTTTGATTTTATTTATTTTAAAATATCCTTACAATGGCATTTGTGAAAAGTTTTGTTGCTTATCAGATTCCATTAAGAGCAAGAGTGGAAATATGAATTTGATTCTTTCATTTATGGTAGTGTCTAAATTTACCAAATAAGGAAAGATTCTCGTCACCCAAATTTCAGTTGGATAGAAACTTGGAATCATGCAAGGTGAATAGCATGATGAATGAGAACTTTCAAGTATTGGAAAAATTAAGACTATTTACTTGTTCACATGGATGTGTGAGTCATGTAAAGGACTAAGGGATCGAGTACACATTCTTATACACTGGTCAAGTCCAACACAAAAGATCGATAAGATTATTCGTCATAATTTACTAAAGCTCAGTAAATATGGTTATACTTACAAGCTTAAGTGTAATTCTAAGACATTGGAAAAGGTTCCAATGTAAGGCAGAGCGAATAAGAAGAATCAAATTAGGCAGAAAGATAAAAGTTTCTCAAATCTGAAAAGATGGGAGAGTACTTTAGTATTAGTTTTGTGATCATCTTAATGATTAAGAAACCATAGCACAATTAGTTCTCTAAGGAGATCTTTGTGCATTCTTATGACTAAGAAGAGGAACTTGAATTATTGAAATGGTTAAATCAAGAAGATGAGTCATACTTCGTTCCAGTACAAGTCTTAGAGTCATACTCCAATATTCTAATTTGAGTGACATATCTTAAAGAAGGTTTAAAACACTTGTCAAATGTAAGAGTAAAAGTTTTCTACTCTTGGACATTTGAAATTGGTAAGTTGTGATGTTTTGGATAAAACAAAGACCAACTAAGGCCAATTGTGTGAAGTGTTTGTATTTATTAGAATTCACACTATCTCTTGAATATTTGACAAGGGAGTCTTATATGTCAAGAGGACAGTGGGAGTCCTAAAGGTCTTGAAAGCCTCAAGAACTAATTAAGAATAAAACCTGAAGTTCTTCACTAGCACACGACTTGAGGTTTATAACCTATCGTGTTGACATATTATGTGCCCATTCCAATTAAAGTTGGCTTTGCATATGAGTTCTTAGAGTTCTCAATTGGTTGCATAACAACTTGGAAGCAATGGCAGGCCCTTGAGCAGCCAGATGGCAAGAAATTGAGATTGAGTTCAGTCCATATGAGTTTGGATTGGTCATTACCCTTGTATTGTGACTATGGTTTTGACAATTCACATGGATAAGAACACATACACCAGTAAATCTAAGGGTCATAAGGTTTCTCTCCGATTCATGAAAATGATGGTGAGGAAACACTTTCACTAAGTAGATTTTTAGCTAGATAGCAATTGTAATATTTACATTCTCAAAGTCGTGTGGAGCATGTGTGGTTTACCCGCACACTAACCTGGACTTGTGAGAAGTGGCAAAAAGGTCTAACCATTATGATTATGGCATCCCTCTTCATAATTGTTTAGACACACAAGTGTGCTATCTAAGGCAAGGTGTATGATTTTGATAAAGTTTTATCGAAACAATCTAGTATCAGAAATCTAAACTTTGGTAAGAAAGTCAGTTGATTTCTCGGTACATGTCAAAGCTAGTGGGAGCATAAGTGTTATGCTATTAATCATCATGTTAGTGGGAGCATGATAATTATGATAAAGGTTGCAAGTTAGCAATGTTAATTATAGAAAAACAAAAGGTCTCAATTGGGAAAAAAATTGTTTTGCTATAATTAAGGGAGAGGGAATTATACTTCATCTCAAATCTAAAAGCTTAGATTGAGGTCTTAATCGTATTTAGTCAAGAATATATATGAATTTCATGTTGGAATGGCTCAACATAAGGAAATTCTATATATGGGTTCATTATTTGCATTCTAAAATTCGATTATGATTACGGCATCCCTTTTCATAATCTGAATT
The DNA here is from genome assembly GCF_002870075.4 of Lactuca sativa. Taxonomy (NCBI): domain Eukaryota; kingdom Viridiplantae; phylum Streptophyta; class Magnoliopsida; order Asterales; family Asteraceae; genus Lactuca; species Lactuca sativa. The sequence goes on from NC_056629.2 coordinate 175,959,173, forward strand.
ATGAGAACTTGGCAAATAGACATGGAAATATTATAGCAAAAGACTGGTTTAGTCTTTATGTGAGACATCATGAATCGTGTCCCATATGCTTCGGATATAGGATTGATTACATGTGCTATATTCATCCTTTCTAAAATTTTCCAAATGCCTGGGGCATTAAGAAGGGAAAAGGTCTAGAATTGGATATGACTAAAACGATTAAACAATTGTTGAGGACAATCTAAGGTTTACCAAAGATTGGTTGCTCAAGGACAATTGGAAGTATAGTGATAATTCTGGAAGGACCATATTGACATAATCTGTAAGGAGGCAACTCTTGTTCAGAAGTGATAGTCAAAATGGAATCTGGAAATGTTTCAAAGTTAGAAAGTATTCAATCTGTATGATTAGGAAACTTAATGCAAGAAGGATGTTTCCAAGGAGTTGATCTCCTTTGGAATACTCTGTAATGATTGTTGCCAAGTCTTTGTGAATTTGTGCATAATCATTACAAGAGGATCAATGCATATAAGTTTAGAATCTAACAGATTTCGGTAAATGGCATGAATTTGGAATTCTTGCATTTGTAGTAAGGGTTTGGGACTGTGAAAAGATGATCATTGGAGTTATGTTCAATCGATCTAAGTCACAAAGTAAGGATCATAGACAAACATAGAGTGCATACTTGGTGTATGGCAAAGCTATTGTTTAAGAAAAACATAGTGTACATGCTTGGAGCATGGGACAACTAGTGTTTTTAATTCAAGTATAAAGTTGATAAAACCGAAACAATGAATAATGAGTAATCAGTATGGTAATAAATAAAAGTGTTTATTTACATTCATAGGGTTTCATACCATAGTTGATTCATTTATTCTTGTGTTTCACTTTGCATGTTTTGACTTCCAGAATAAACTAGGTTATTCTTCCGGAATGACTAAGTTATGCAAACAATCCACAGTCGGTCATTTGTTGGAAGTAGATATGAATTAAGACTGTCATGGGTTGGCTTGTAGAGGTCTAAGATGTTGGACAAAGGGATACAACACTCATGAGTGCTCATAAGTTATGAGTATTGGATTCAACCCGCGCTCATTGGAATCACTTCATGGATTTTATCATGAGTGATCATGAGACGATAATATCTTATATTCTTCAAACCTAGAGATATGAGTTGTTACTATGAGTTGGTTGTAGATTGATTGCACGAAAACACATTTGGTAACTCGGTGTTATAAAATGTGCATTTGTGTATGATTCAACAAGTAGCAGAACAAGCAATATGAGTCGAAGTTTATCCATTCCTTTTACCTTCGGGATAAAAGCGGTATCTGTGGGCCCCTCGATGATTTAATGATGACACGTATGAGTGCTTGGCCAAGCCAGGACTGATTTGATTTGTTCAATCAGTCAGTCGTCATGAATCGGAAATAGGGAAATAACAAATGGACAGACAGAATGATTATAATCCATGTCTCGGTCCATATGATATCTAGAATGGAGGAATATATGATCCCTTATCTAATGGACAAGTTCGTTGACAAGATCAGAGTTCGACAACGGCTTTAAGAGCTATGATTGCCAGTTAGGTTTTGAAGTCATACTCAATAATAGTTTTAGACTTATCCAAGTGGGAGACAGTTGGATTAATGTCTAAGTCCATAACTATATTTGGTATGTACTTGACCCGACCCGTCATGGTCCATTTGGGTTGCACTTCACCGACACAATTTATATGGATAGTCTTTTGAGAATAGTATATTTATGATTTATATTAATATATTATAAGTTCTAATATATTAATATATAATCATATTATTTAATTAGTATTGATCAAGAATTAATTTATAATTAATTAAGTGATCAAAATGAACTAATTAAATATGGACTCTTATATATATGGAATGGGCCAAGTTCATTTAGGTTGGGCTAAGCTTTCATGGATAGTCCATGGAGTGTTTAACCCATGGATCATATGAAATGAAAGGTCATGGGTTTAACCCTAGTCTCTATACTATATAAAGATGTCCTTGGTTGGTGAAATTGGCACTAGTGTGGGTACACTATGAAGGGCTAGCCGATTTCACTAGATAGAACCAAGTATTCATATTCTCTAAAGTCTTCCAAGGTGTCTTGGTGATTTGTGATTCCACTTGAGGCTTCCACACTATTGGGGCTATGCTCTTAAAGCTTGAAGACATCAAGCTACATCAAAAGGTATGTCATCTAACTAGTACTTTGTAGTATAAGAACTTCATAATATGCTAGTTAGGATTAAAGCCTTGGAAAGCTCTTATTTGCATGTATAATAGAGAAAAAATAGATCCAAGGTTTATAGGGTTGCATGTACACCATAGGAGTGTTAGAATGCTCAAAATCCAACATTAATTGTGCAGGAACATGTTATTGATGATGAGTTTGGTGGAGTAGAAGTCTGGTCTACAAATTCTAAAGATGAAGAGGTATGCAGACCCTCACATGGAAGAGCTTATGCGCCGAGAGAAGGAGTTACTGAGTCGGCTGGGAGATGCTTAATGGTGACAATCGAAAGTAAGCATGAGGAAGCGAAGCTTAAGGAAGACAAATGTTTCGCTGCCAAGCCTGTGAGTGAAAAGATCAGTGATTGCGATCAGTTGATCAAGAAGGTACAAACTATCCTAGAATCACTTAAAATACCAGTAGCAAACTATGAAAAAGAATTAAATGAATTAAAATTCAAGTTTTCTAACTTAAGTGGCAGTCTTATGCAAAATCGCTTAGCGAATTCTAACCTAACTGACCAACTCAGCAGGGAGTCTTCCAAGAGTGAAGAGAGAAGGATATGGATACAACAGAAGGAGTCAGAGTTAGTTAGGGCTAGGGATGAACTTATTTATGTGCAACGAGACAATTTGAAGTTTTTGAAACAAAGAAATATTTTTTGTTTGATTGCTAAACGCTTATATACTAATATCACCTTGTTGCATCTAGATTGTGAGATAAGTAAAAAGATTCATAAGATGATTTTGCCTTTCCTTGAATTTAAGGAAGACGAAGTCATTGCTGAAAATGAATCTATAATGTCCTCAGATTAGCTTTCAGTGACCTACGAATATGGACTAGACAAAATTGAGGCTTTTATTGAGTCCAAAGAACATAAATGTATGTTATAGAATTTGCTAGACGAAAATGATAAATTAAAGATCAAAACCGAGACCATACAAAAGTTTGACTCATCTAATTCCAAATTAAGTTCAGAAAATAAAATGAATTTAGAAACCACTTCTGAATTTGATGAGGAAAGTGAAATGAGCAAAATTTCAGTAGAGGACAAGATTGACTGTTCATAATTTCTCAAGAGCGAATCTGAAACAGCAAAATCGCTTGTATCTGAAAATTCAATGAAGTTCGCTCGAATTTCCAAAGATAAGTCCAAAGTCCTCAAAGAAAAGGCGGTAGTTTATCAAAAGGTGCAAACAGTGCCGAACCAAGTATATGCCGTTAAAGGAATAACTAAGAAATAAACGGCACAATTGACCTCCTTGGTTGATAAAGATAACGCTGAAGGTTGTGACAACTACTTCTGGTCTGCACCAATAGACAATGCAAATGAAACAATTGGCCTGTCAGAGTGAACCTCATGGAGAGTCAAGGGTAGATACGTGGCTGAACCCATCAACAAACCTTCAAGTTTTGATAAGCCAAGTTCAAACGACACTAATGAGATACCAAATGAACCAATGACATCATCAAGCATGTCTTCAACAACAACCGAAGAACATGAGGAGAAACCAAAACCAAGAGCGAACATTCATAAATCTCAAGAGCAACTTACTGAACAGAAACACTAGAGGAACAAAAGATACATGAAGAACCTCAATGAGAGAAAACAGTTTTGGCAATCCCAAAACCCTAATTATGTTCCCTCTAAAAAGGCATCCAATCCCAAAGCAAATAACAAACAAAGGGACAAATCTTCTTCATGCAATCATTGCCACACAAGTAGTCAGACAAACCGAAAAGGAAGTTTCTGTCCCAACGCTTACCACACCAAGAACCGAAAGTCAAGTTTCAGTCCCAACTCTTACTACGCCAAGAACCGAAAGTCAAGGTTCGGTCCTAAATCCCTTCCTCCTCACTCGCAATCAAAACCAAAACCGGTGAAGGATATCAAAGGAAAGGGAAAACTCATCTCTGATAATGAAGCACAAGTTAAGAAAAAGTCAGTTAACCTTAGAACTCGAAAGAAAAACTCAACTAAAAAACCAACTAACAATAACACACCCCAATTAATGCAAGATAAAAATAAAATCAAATTTTACACCATCAAACGAAAAGATGAAACCACATTAATAAAGAGAACATATTTGGTTGATCTATCTGTTGCAATTCCCTATTCTATAAAAAACTCACCAGGGCCCAAGAGACTTTGGGTTCCTAAATTTGCTTAATTTTGCAGGTTATAAGTGACGAGCAGTTTGACGACGAATGGTATATTGACATTGGCTGCTTTCGTCATATGACAGAAAGGAGGGAAGAGATTAGGGAGTTTCGGTCCCTTAAGGATGGTGGATGTGTAAAATATGGAAACAACTCATATGGCACGATCAAAGGAGATGGGATGATTGCAAATGGTGAATTTTCGATTCGTAAAGTAGCTTACGTGGAAGGATTGCAGCATAATCTAATCAGTGTCTCTCAACTGGTTTTGGGAACTGGATTAAAGGTTTCGTTCAATGACGAAGGTTTAGAGATCATCGAGAAGAAAACTAAGAAAGTCCTGTTGAAATCCATGCACAAAGGTGAGATGTATCCTCTGAATCTCAACCCAATCAAAGGAAAGCCAGCAGTATGCCTGCTGACAAAGACGAACTCGGACGAAAGTTGGTTGTGGCACCGAAGACTCTCGCACCTGAACTTCATAGATATAAATAAGCCGGTGCTTGGGGATCACGTGCGTGGACTTCCTGTTCTCAAATTTGACAAGGAACATCTGTGCGCAACATGCGAGATGGGCAAACAAAGTCGAAAAATTCATCCTTCTCGTATCAATACAAAGATCATCGAACCTCTTGAACTACTACACATCGACCTATGTGGCCCTTCTGCTATCAAAAGCATCGGTGGGAGTAAGTTTATACTTGTAATTGTAGATGATTTTTCACGCTTCACCTGGGTTCTCTTTCTTAAACATAAAGCAGAGGCGACTCCCAAGCTGAAGGTTATTATCAAGAAAGTGGAATTGTAGCTGCAAAAGGTGGTAAGAAACATAAGAAGTGATAATGGTCTAAAGTTAAAAAATAAAGACCTTGAAGAGTTTCTGGATGAAAAGGGAGTAAATCACAACCTCTTTTTTCCCTATACTCCACAACAGAATGGGATGGTTGAAAGGAGAAATCGTTCACTTTGTGAAGCAGCCTGAACCATTCTGAGTTTCGCTTCTCTTCCATTATACTTCTGGGAAGATGTTATAGTTGTTGCTTGTTACACATAGAACCGGTCCTTTCTCAACAAGCGATTTTCCATCACTCCATATGAGATCTTGAATAATTGTAAGCCCGATGTAAAGTTTTTCCATGTGTTCGGTTCAAGATGCTTTATTTTCAATTCAAAAGAGAATCGAAATAAGTTCGATGTAAAGGCAGATGAAGGGATCTTTCTTGGTTATTCGCTTACTTCAAAAGCATATAGGGTTCTGAATAAACACTCAAGGAAAATTGAAGAAACCTACTATGTAACTTTTGATGATAATTATATGAAGAAGATTCAAGCAAGCAAAGGTCCAACGGAAGAAATATTTTCGGCATCAGGTCAAGTCTCAATTCCCATTTCCAATATGTTTGAAGAGTACATGCTGCTCTTTGATGAACCAGAGAAGGCGATCCACTAAGAAGAGAAAGTTGCAGATAACAAGATCGATACCTTGAAGAAAATTATCGATGAAGCTGCTAAAGCCATGGAAAGCAAACCTCAACAACCAACTGAGAAGCCAACTCAAAGCGAACCTACTGCATCAGATAATCCTCCAACTACCAATGACCATCCAAGAGAAAGCTCAATACTCCATGGGGAGGGTTCGTCAACACCAAAAACAACTGAATTGCCTTATCAAGGGGTGAATCCATCACAAGACCCAACCCATGAAGGTCCATTCGAGGGGGAGAATCCAGATTCTAACATAGGATACGCTTCTCCATTTGAGGGGGAGAATGAGAATACAAATGACGAAGGAGATCTATTAGAACTTGAAGTAGAAGTAAATGCTGAGTTGGATCCTGCCTATGATCAAAATTATCCTCCTCTCATAAAATGGACAAAGGATCATCCTAAAACTCAATTCATTGGTGAATCATCTGAGGGAGTTCTCACACGCTCTCAACTGAAGGCGAAGCAAGCTGCTTTATTCTCTCAAGTAGAATTATGCATGTTTAATTCGTTTGTCTCCAAAATTGAACTAAAAATGCTAAATTCTGCTCTTGATCACTCTGATTGGGTGCAAGCTATGCAAGACGAACTCCATAAGTTTGAACGAAATCGTGTTTGGAGACTGATTCCCACACGAAAGGATGCATTTGTAGTTGGTTTAAAATGGGTTTTAGAAACAAGTTAGATAAAGAAGGCAACGTAATTTGCAACAAAGCGAGGCTCGTGGTGAAAGGATATTGTCAGGAACAAGGAATAGATTATGAAGAGACCTTCACTCATGTAGCAAGGTTGGAATCAGTGAGAATCTTTCTAGCATATGATGCACATAAAAACTTTGAAGTTTTCCAAATGCATATAAAATGTGCTTTCTTGAATCGAGAACTAGAAGAAACGGTATATGTTGAACAACCACACGGATTTGTGAACGAGAAGTATCCTAGTCACTAGTACATACTGGATAAAGTAGTCTATGGTTTGAAGCAAGCCCCGAGAGCCTGGTATGAAACTCTAACACATTTTCTCAAAATGTCAAAACTTAAACAAGGTTTGGTTGACCCAACCTTCTTTCGCAAGAAAGAGGACGAATATTTGATGATAGTTCAAATTTATGTCGATGACATCACCTTCGGCTCCACAAATCCTAGCTTAATAGCTGAATTCGGGAAGTTGATGGAGACTAAATTTGAGATGATCGCAATGGGTCCGATTAACTTTTTCCTTGGATTGAATATAAGATAGGGACCAGAAGGCGTCTTCATTAATCAGGAAGCGTACACGAAGAATCTGCTGGCGAAGTTCGACATAACGGGAGATTCCAAAGTAAAGGTTCCAATGGCATTTGGCACGAAGCTGACTCCATCTCTTGAGAAACCGGCTATTGATGTGACTCTCTATCGTCAGATGATAGGATCTCTAATGTATCTAACAGCTAGTAGACCAAACATAATGTTTCCTGTGTGCTATTGTGCAAGGTTTCAAGCAAATCTAAGAGAACCTCATATGGTTGCAGTGAAAAATATCTTCCGGTATTTGAAGCGAATCTCATCTCTCGGTCTTTGGTATCTTGCAAAATCTGGCTTCTTTGTTCAAGCTTTCTCTGACGCTGATCTTGGTGGATGTGGACTGGACCGAAAGAGCACAATCGGCAGATGCCAGTTCCTTGATGGCAAACTTGTCAGCTTTCAGTCAAAGAAACAAACTTGCGTGTCTTTTTCCACAACCGAAGCTGAGTACATCCCTGCAGCATCCTGTACATCACAGGTCATATGGATACAAAGCCAACTTAGAGATTATGGCTTAAGCATGAAGAAGATCCCTCTCTACTGTGACTCAGAACGTGCGATTTAAATATGTCACAATCTAGTGCAACGCCTGAAGACTAAACATATTGCACTAAGATACCACTTCATAAAGGACCATGTGGAAGATGGTAACGTTGAAATTCACTTCGTTCGGTCCTCAGACCAACTGGCTGACATCATCACTAAGGCCCTACCAGAAGCAAGCTTTAATAAAATTCTACAAGGTTTGGGAATGATGGGAGCTGAGTCAGTACCGAAACCCCTTCTGTTTCACTAAAAGTTGGAGAAGCGAAATAGAATGAACGCTCGGTCTATTTCAGCTCTAGAATTTTCGGGAACCGAAATGAACTGAACGATCGGTCTATTTCAGCTCTAGAATTTTCAAGAACCGAAATGAACTGATCGCTCGGCCCATTTCGCTTCATCTTTTCTAAGGTATGGTTTCGGTTGTATATTTTTGTAAAGCTTTCTTATTCTTTCGCGTGTTTATATTTAGTATTTATTTTCTTCTATGTTTCTATTATTTTTCAGAAATTACAAAAATCCAAAAATATTTTTATTTTATTTTTTTATTCTTTTCAGAAATATTTAAACCTACAAAAATATTTTTTTGTTTCATTTCGTTTTTTTTGGTTTGACGATCACAGATGCTATCTCGATTACTATTGGAGTCAGGGCAGGTATAACACTCTTATCTTTGTATTAGTTAAGTGTCCCTAGAAGCATGATGTTGCATGTAGACCAAAGCCTCCTAAACTCTAAGTGAGGCCTAAATGATTCGATCGACACCTATCGTTTCTTCTCAATTAGGCTGCTAAAGTCACTCAAGTCACGAGCTACCTTACTCTTCTCACAACAAGTTAAGAGTTTTATGCTTTGTCATTCTTAATTAGCAGAGGTACTTTCGGCTCTTTAACCACCTCATTTTTCTCCATCACGTTTCGCTCCACAATCGTAACCCTTGAGACTCTCAACAATTACCACTGAGGTTTACGGTTACACAACATTTGTGTTGATGATCTTAGTCACGTTCACCATGTGCTGAGTGAGACCCAAAATCCAACACCTTGAATGAATTGACGGTGAACGCTAATATGTTCAAGCTATAACTTGTACCTCAAGAAATCTCCTTTTTTAATTTTTGCGTGATCTTTATGATATCGTCTATCATCAAGATGTTTCTTCCCATAAGATCCAATTTCAGTTTTGTTTTTGAGATTTCTTATTATTATCCAGTCACAACATAAATTCTCCAACCTAATTGTTCAACAGACCACATCGGTCTCACAATTACTTCATCTTACTTTCGGTCTTATTTTAAGTATTAAAGTTCGGTTGAAGTGAAACCACCCACTAAAGCCTATTCTTGAAAAGATGTCTTTCAATGTTTCTTAACAAACATTTGATCGAATTTCATGGGAAACCACACAGATACTTCTCAGTCTCTCTTGAGTTTGAAGGAAGAGATTCATGCCCATGATCATTCGTTTCATGTCTTCAAAGACATCACTTATATCCCATACACATCTTGCTTTATTTCTTTTTCTTTGTCACACTCTTGCACGAAGATCTTCATGATTTTCCAAACTCTTGATTGTGGTACTAATGGCCCTTTTCAGATTTGTGCTTTTGGTTCTAATAGATATGGTGGTTCACTTTCTTATGGAGGTGCAAAGGTTGCTTAACATGAAGCGAATGAACGCATCTCGTTTGTGGATGCTTGTACTTGACTTTGAAGCATTTTCAAAATTCAATAGACGATAATTGGATAAGGATAAGAATTCGTTTAAGGCGCGTGAATTTGAAATGGTTCCTACATCCACACTTGCTGACGTATTTCTAGGGAAACCAAGTTGTCAAATCACGCCTTTTCAGGCGACGTTTTAGAGATCTTATCATCATCACAACAAATATTTTCTCTTTCCTGGAAATGGTATAAAAGTAAGTTCTCACGCCTACTGTACCTCCTTACCTTCTTCAACTTCTCTCTAGAATACACCAGGCGATATACAACTGTTCATATTCTTCTATGCTACAAAAATGGTGGAATCATCCTCTATTCAAGATCAAACAGCTTCATCATCTTTGCTTACGATAAAAGAATCTCATCATTCAGTTGGATCCTTTTCTTTATGATTCGTACATGCTTATTGTTGTAGAGTGTCTCAAGTATTCTCCATTGGTGATTGCTCTCACACAAGTCGAAGCAGTTCCAATGTCCCTTCTATCACAGGTCTATTTCACTGCTTCCTACGCCAAACACAAGGATCGGATCTTCTTCGACATCTTTAATCACAAGACATTTGTATCCAAAGCACGCTTTTATTCACTGCTAAGTCTTGCTACAGATGCTTTTGTCATCTCTCCAAATTTCATCACAACAACTCAGTTGTTTTTGATGATCTATGACATGGGATACACAGACGTTCTAACTATGTTGACAAAATTCGAGAAGTCATGTTTACCACCTCAATGGAATGGTATGTTAACACTTCTCTACAAGGGGTTAACAGAAAGGGTTGTAGGATCGTATGGGGCAAGTAAAGGTTTCATGACCATTCTTTATGGTCTCTACAATGGAATCAATTTGGATTATGGTTCACTAATCTGGTCATAACTGGTGCAGAGCCTCAACCCCTCAACCAAACATTCTGAGATTTCATGTGGTCGTTTCTGGACGTTAGTCACTCGCAGAGCCATTGAAACTTTTCAGATTCCTATTATGGCGGATGCTCTGCTGTCTTCTGTTGCTACTTTTCACATGACCAAAATTATTGTTTCGAACCCTACAAAGTTCGTGTACATTGGTTCTATTCCTGAATCGATGAGCCGATGTGTCTTTTCTGAAAGTGAAGTCATGGCTGATTATAGTAAATTGACTCCTTCGGGTCCACGCCAACTCACTATTGAGATGCAGAGTGCTTTGGAGGCTGCTGACAAGCCTGCCAAGAGGGGGGAAGAAATCGGAGTCTAAGAAAGCTGATACTAAAGGTCCCTCATCTCCTAAAAAGCGTAAGGCTGATAAAGCTGCACCTTCGGCTCCTAAAAAGAAAGAGGTCAAAAAGATGGCAAAGCGACCGAAGGCACCGACGTCTTCTTCTTCCAATGAAGAGGAGCAATCAGCTGATGAAGAAGAGGAAGTTCAACATGAAGGCTTGCCAAGGGGAAAAACTCCTCCCCGATCTCCAACTCCTGAGGTACAGATTCATGTTCTTACTCCTCCTCCTTCTCCAAAACAAACCACTATACCAGTCTCTATTGCTCCCATTCCACCACCTATCACTTCTCAACCTATTACTACTATTCCACAACCACCACCTATCTTTTCTTTAGTTACAACAACCACAACAATTGTTCCTTCGGTGAGTGTCAACGTATCTGATACGGGGACACATATCGTTGGCATTGACACCCCTGTTACCACTAAACCTCTCTCACCATCACCTTCAACAGACTCTGAGCCTATTCTGGGAGGTGAAAACTTTGATTTTGACTCCACTTATTATAGTCCTTATCGCATTCCAAGTGAAGATAATGATGATGCTCCGGTGACAAAGCTACATTTAAAAGATATTCATGATAAGCTTGATAAGTTGCTTGGTTCCTCAGCAACTTATTCTGATGTTGTTTAAAAAGCTTTTCTTGACACTGCTCTTCAGCAATATACAGCCTCAATCGACACTCTACAAAGGTTGTGGATGCCTCCACATCTACCTACAAGAAAGCAACAACCAAAGTAACAGATCTAGTTCAATATTCAAAGATCCTTTTGGAATCGTTCAAAGGCCATGCCGACTCCAATCATGTGAAGGTTAATGCTTCTGTAGGTTCTCTCACAAAGTCCCTTCAAGAAGAGACGGCAAAGTTTGCTTCTATTCAAATTGTGTTCCAAGCTGATCACACTTTTTTTCTCACTTCGGTCAATTCTCGCCTTGATAAGCTTCAGGCTGACCTAGCCTTGCAAAACAGGATTATGGACGAACTTGCTCGAAAGACTACACAACTTGAAGTCCGAACTGCTCATCTTGCTCAAGCTCAAAAGGAGATTGCATCAATCAAGACTGAGCGGACAGTTCTTAAAAGCAGTGTTGGGGATGTTCTCTCGATTCTCAGTAATCTTGTTAATGCTCATGATCTTGTTCTCACCCTCACTATCCGGAATCACTTGACATCTAAACTTCTTCCTGCTATTCATATTTTAAGTCAGATTTAGGGTGTTATGGATCCTGTGGTCACTCTGCAACAAGGGAGAGAAGCTGATCAAAATCCTCCAATTCCACCCAAAGTCATTATCAAAACTTAACCGAAGGTTAATGTAGATTTGGTTTCTAGTGGACAGGAAAAACCGAAGGGTGTTGTGGAAGATAATGATGATGAAGAAGAAGAAACTATTGTCAATGCTTTAAAGCGAAAGAAAAGGGATAAAGAGGCTGATGAAAATTTGAGAATAGCCAGAGAGAAAGAAGAGAAAGAGCGAAAGCAGAAAGAAGCTCAAGATGATCTGGTTTGCAAACAGGCTCTCTTTCCCACTTGGACCCGGGAAAGATTATTTAAAGAAGCGATTGAGTCTCCCAGCACTCACTGGTTGGAACTTGTTACCTCATTTGAATGTGAAAACACGAGGGATTCTTAATTTGATATGCCCATCACATGTAGGGCATTTGTGTTCCATTGTTTTGATTCAATGGTTGAAGTCCCTTCTCCTCACCCAAATGTTGATCGAGATCTGATCGATTAATATCTTGAATGTGCTCAACCCCAATACTTGACATGGAGTGCTCAGAAAATAACCTCTGTCAAGGTATTAAAACCGTATGTTGCTGGGAAATTTATCAACTTGAAGTTCAGGGTGACCCGAGGTTCTGATAACTCGGTTCATATGATTTCGTTAACTGATCTTCCAAACCTGAACCTACATAATTGGATTTTGTTGTTCAATATTTTGCTTACTAATCAAGAGCAGTATAGGCCGATCCTTGATCACATTAAGAGATTGTTAGCTTCCTACATCCATGAAGTTGCTAAGATGGATGAGGAGATTGCAAATGTTTTCAGAAAGAAGCCGATTGTGAAGAATATCGGGAAGCCGAGTGATCTCAATAAGATGAAATTAGGCAAGATTGATCCAGTTCATCACATTGTTATGTTCACTAGAAGCGAAGGTGAAAAATTCCTTTTCGCTCTTGTTGACAAACACCTGTTCTCCACTTCCTGCTTGGAGCACCTACTGGAGACAACTCACAGGTGTAAACAGAACAGTGATTCGGATAAGAGGAACTTTTCTGACATGCTTCGGTGGTATATATCTTTTCGTCACACTCTTTTGGCCATTATACCGAAGGTGTACAAGACAGTGAAGAAGTTTGCTCTTTGTCAACCGATCTGATCTCTCGCCTCTATTGACGCAAAGGGGGAGTTTTTTGGGTTTATAGTGTTGCGTCATATGGGCTTAATGTTGATGTTTTGAGTACCAGGTTTGGGCCTGTCCAACCGTGGTTTAAGCATTAGGGTTAGATTATATATTATGCATGCATGTATAGCTTTAAGGTAATCATTCTCATTAATAGCTTTAGCATTGTAACCCTAAACACACCTCCACAGTCGAAGTTCTTCATCAAGCTCTTCTGAGATGTAACATATTAATCATTCGATATCTTTTGATCCATCCTTGTGTTCATTGATTGCTTCATTCTTGTTTATCTGTTTTGAATCTATCGATCTAATAGCACAATAATCTATATATATATATATATATATATATATATATATATATATATATATATATATATATATAACATACATCTAAAGAGAAAGTGAGAATAATAACTCACCTTATCAGTTAGTGAAGACTAATTGTCCCCTTTTCCCTCTTCTCTACCATTAATGCATTTTGGATCCATCTTCTTTGCTTTTAGGCCTAATCATACACATACACAAGTATCTTAGTACTTATCTTAGCCTATTAAGAGCATAACGACTCTTAAGGTCAAATGGATCACTTAATGGATCATTAATCTAACTTTTCATTTTCTAACTCTTAATCTCATCTAATTAATGAATTATGCATCCCACAATGTAAAATTCATCATAATCTTACTCTAGTGCATCAATTCATAATTCAATTAGTTAGGGTTTCAAACCTTAACTTCACATACATTGAATTCACCATGGAACTCACTTTATAAGCTTGATTAAAGCATCTAAACACTATCATTAACATAGTAATCAAGTTATAGGGTGATCAATTCAACCAATCTACTCTAATCAAACATTTCACCAAAATGGAGTAATCTTACCTTGATGTGGAGACGATAAACATCCTAACAACCCACCATCTCTAGTTTCTATTCGCACCATTTGGGCAACAAAATCGTCCTCTTTGAGCTCCTAATCGATACCCCCATAAAAATGGATCGGATGAGCTCTTATATGACATCCCCCATTTTCAAAACCAATTAAAACATTTTATTTACGCTTTATAAAACTGAGATGCAGAAATTCATTGTTAAACAAAACATTATTGAGATAGCAAAAGTTATTTCACTTATTTAAAACTTTGAGGATGCCATTGTTCATATCTAAACATATGCTACATCATAATATTAAATGTTCCTAAAACTACTTATTACAGGCACGTCCCTTTATTCAACTAAACATCCTAACTAGACTTCGACAACCTTACATCCGCTACCTGTGATGCATAAAATGAGTGGTTAGGTTTGGGAAAACTTGGTGAGATGCATAGGCTTTTCAAGCTTATATTAATTTAATGATAATAATTAATATCACATGTTGTCAAATAATATATGTAATCTGACCTAAGACAAACTACCAAACCTGACCGATCCTCACAGATCCTAGCAACGTAATTCACTAGAACGCCTAGAATAGTCAAGTGTTGTCATCTACTCTAGTCGATGACCCAGACATACCTACCGGTTTTTTGATCTGGACTCATCATTTATGGTCATCCAAGAAAGAGGAGGAACACGACACTCTGCTATCTGATCTCACACCCTACCCCGGAATGAGACCTATCTAATGTCTAGCTTATTGAGAACTAAAAACCTTTTACAAGTCTAATATAACTAACCCATACTTATACCCGTGTTGCAGAAATCGGCCTTGGTAGCCGATAAATTGGCGATTAGTCATTTGGCAGCCTTAAACCGATTACGATTAGGGTGCTTGGCGGAAATTGGTTAAAATCGGTCAAACTCGGGCTTCGCGGTCCTAGGCGGTCATAGGCGGGAAATATTTAAAAAATTCAAAAAAAAAATTTCAAATATTACACCAAAGTTTTGAAATTTTAAATTTTTAAGCTTTCAAATTAAAATAGGGAGAATTTCGTATACGCCCTTCCTAAACAGCTAAATATCGTATTTGCCCGACCTAAATTCTAAATATCGTATTTGCCCTTGTTAATGTTTTTTAATATCATAAATACCCAAATCTATTTTTTTGATTATTTTTATTGATTTATAATCTTTTTATAATTTTAAAATCATTAAAGCTAAAAAACATTTAAAATAGACAATTTTGCCCATGTTTCCTAAATTCCAAAATTTATACCCACGTGAAAAGAAAGAAATCGCAGATTCACGTCCTGCTTCATCAATCGGCTTCCCTTGCATCTTCATCAGTCAACAATCACGCACACAATCCTTCTGATCGCATCTTCCTTCGGTCTTGCAGCGTCCTTTCGATCGCAACACACAACGTCCTTCTTTCCCCCTGTTGTCGCACACTCTCATCGTCGCATCGGGTAATGCCGATTGTTTAATTGTTCCGATTGCAGCTTTCCATTTATTCAATTTCGTTTTTAGGGTTCCTAGTTTCAATTGTTCAAATTCTTTTAACAATCAACTTAGTTATGTTGTATTTGATAACTTAGTTGTTTTGATTTGAGCTACGATCAGGTTTAATTTTGCCTTCCAGTGAACTTCGAATGTTTGTTTTTCCCTATGATGTTCAACCGAGCTTCAACCCCAATCAAGCCAATCCAGTATGAAGTTCTTCACAAGTAATTGTTTTGTTAATTGGATTTTGGTATTACATAAGCTTACCATGTATTTTGTTGATTATTAAATCTTTAAAAGTATGTTTTGTTTCGATTTTGGTATTAGATCAGCTTACAAATTAGCCTCACATGTCACATGGAATGTTTAACTTTTACTATAAGGTACATTATTCATCTAGTAATTTATGTTCTTGAATTACATTGTACCTTTAAATTCATTTTAGTGTCCTATTTGTTTTGATGAAAAAAATCCAATTTGTTATGGTCAGTTGTTTTTCTTGATGCAAAATAGTGATTACTGGACACGGTTCCAACTAGGAAATAGTGGCCTCCTTGGAGCTAGTTATATCCAGGTAAAAGATCCCTTATCCTTTATATTTTAGATATTAATTTATATTGCTTTTTTTTAGTTTTTTTATATCAGCAATTTCTTGTGGGTAATATTATGCTTGAAGAGTGTGATCGTTCATTGTCACTAGGTGGGGAAGTATTCTGAGTTGGGTCAGCATCACAAATATGGTCTTGGCTATGCTACAAGAAACACTACTGAAGTTGTTGAAAACTAGTAATGCCTTGTTAGCATCACAAATCTGGTCTTGGGTATTTATGATATTAAAAAACCTTAATAAGGGCAAATACAATATTTAGAATTTAGGAAGGGCGTATACGAAATTCTCCCTTTAAAATATTATACTAAAAATTTAATAAATTCAAAATTTTTAAATTTAAAATGTTCAAATACTTAATTTTTTAGGAAATATTAATTTTTTAAATAATTTTATTAATAATTTAGGGTCCCCGTCTGATTAATCGCTTATCGCTAATCAACCTTCGAGCTACCGCCGAACGATTTTTATAACCTTGACTTATACTAAACGCATTCTATGTCCATTTAAAGTTCCTAATTGCAAGCACTATCTTACTTATATTATTAGCACATAAAATAAAACGAACACACAACAAAAACTTTTCTTATAGTTATGTACTTAATAGTAACTATGCACTAACTTAACAAAGTGTCTGGTATGTAACATCCCGATGTCAAGGTAATTTTAATTGCAACCCTATGTTTGAATAATATTGCATCTTGACCCTTGGTTGAGGAAGATTTCTAGATTGACCCATAATGGCAATATACTAATTTTGACCAGGATTCGTACGCCGAGCGTAGGTTGTGTATGCTAGGCGTGCTAAGGCATGCGCTAGTACGTTGGGCGTACACCTCTTACGTGGGGCGTACATGAAGAAATTGCAAACCCTAATTTTCAGGGTTTGGTCCATATATAAGCACCATTAAAGCCTCATTTCTCATTACTGCATTAACCTCCCTCTTTGAAAAACGACCCCAAGCAAACCCTAAGTGATAAGAGTGCATTTTGAGCCCATTGGAGTGTTTTGGAGGTGTTCTTGAAGAAGAAGAAGGTAGTGAGAAGAGATTGGAGGTTCGAAGTATCTTGGATATGAGATTATCTTCTTGTTAGCAACCTTCAGGAGGTATAAAGTTTTGGTTTTTGAGCAATCTAACACTTCCTAAGTGCGCATGCAACCCTAATAAACCTTGGATCTATGTTTGTCTAAATACATGCAAAATAATAATTTTTCCAAGGTTCATAACCTATCTAACATGGCATGGGGTACTTTTAAACATAAAAGAACTAGATGAGATTACATACCTTTTGATGATGAGTTTGATTCCTAAGGAGTTTGAGGGTCGAGCACCAATAGTGTGAATGCCTCAAATGGAATCACAAATCACCACAAACTCTTGGAAAACTTTGAGAGAGTGTATACACACTATAATTTCGGCCACACACAAACACACACACTCTAGTGACACTAGTCACACTAGTTACCCTAGTGGCTATTTCATGCAACATAAGCATGCTTATATAGTTTACATGATTAGGGTGAAACCCTAATAACCCATGACCTTTCCTTTTCCAAGGATCCATGGGTTAAAAGCTCCATGGATCATCCATGGACTTCCATACAAGCCTAGCCCATTAACAAATGAGTGTTAGCCCACACTAGATAAAACCAATAGCCCACAATCTAATTAGTCTTCCTTTTAATCTCTAAATTAATTCATAATTAATTTAAGACTAAGACTAATTAAATAACATGACTTCATATTAATATATTATAACTTATAATATATTAATAAACATATGTGTATAACTCTCATAAAATTATCCATAAATAGTTTGGATGAAATGCAACCCAAATGGACCATGTCGGGTCGGGTCAAGTATGTACCAAATAAGTTATGGACTTAGACACCTTATCCAATAGACTCCCACTTGGATAAGTCTAATAACTATATTTGCGTATGTTACTTCAGGAACCAACCAGCAATCGTAGCTCTCGAAAACTCTATTGAACTATGAAGCGCCATTTTAGATAAGTGATCATATAATCCTCTGTTCTCATGATATCAGCCGGACAAATACATGGAACAACGTTGTACTTATTGTCCAGCAGTTTGTTTCCCGATTTTCGATTTGTTTGACAAAGAACTTAATCGAACACATCAATTTTAGTTCTGACCGGCCGGTACATAGGTCACAACAAAATCATCGAGGGGCCCAAATATCGCTTCTATTTCTAGAAGGATCAGATAAACTTCGACTCATATGCTTGTTCTACTACTTGTTGAATTGTACACAAAGGCACGTTTTATAACATCAAGTTACTGATGCGTTTACGTGCAATCAATGCACAACCGACTCATAGGTAACAACTCATATATCTAGGTTTGATGATTTATATGATATTACCGTCTCACGATCACTCGAGATAAATTCCATGAAGTGATACTAGTGAGCGTGGGTTTATTCCAATACTCATAACTTATGAGCACTCATGAATGTTGTAGCAACCATTGCTATGACTAAACCCATTTAGCCATCTACAAACTCGATTCATGACAGTCTTGATTCATACCTACTTCCAACATATGAATGACTGTGGAGTGTTTAAATAACTTAGTCATTCGGAAAGAATAACCTAGCTATTTTGGAAGTCAAAACATGCAAAGTGAAACACAATAATAATCGAATCCAATATGGTCTCAGAACCCTTTTGAATATAAATAGAACTACCTTTTATTTATCACCATATTGATTACACATTATTCATTTTATAATGTTTCAAACAATCAACTTAAGACTTGAATAAAAACAACAGTCGTCCCATGCTCCTAGCATGTACACTTTGTTTTTCTAAACAATAGTTATGCCATACTCCAAGTATGCACACTATGTTTGTCTATGATCCTTACATTGTGATGTAGATCAATTGAACATGATTCCAATGATACTCATTTCACAATCCCAAATCCTTACTGTAAATGTGAGAATCCCCGATTCCTATCATTTACCAAAAAATCTGTTAGATTTTAAACTTTTATGCAATGTTCCTCTTGTAATGATTATTCACAAAGTCACCAAAACCTTGTCACCAGTCATTACAGAGTATTCCAAAGAAGGTCAACCTCTATGGAACGGAAGTCTCATATTCAAAGTACATTGCTTTGAACATCCTTCTTGCATTAAGGTTTTCTAATCTTACATAGATTGAATAACTTCCACCTATGGAGACATTTCCATAGTCCCATTTTGACTATCACTTCCGAACAAGAGTTACTTCTTTTCAGAATATGTCAATATGGTCCTTTCTGACAACTTACATCATACTTCCAACTGTCCCTGAGCAACCAATCTTTGGCGAACCTCAGATTTGTCCTCGACAATTGCTTAATCACTTTAGTCATATCCAGTTCTAGACTTTTCCCTTCTCAATGCCTTAAGCATTTGGAAAATTTAGAAAAGATGAATATTATAGCACATGCAATCGATCCTATATCCGAAGCATATGGGACACGACTCATGATGTTTGACATAAAGACATGATACTAGACCAGTCTTTTGCTACAATATTTTTATTTGCCATGTTTTCAAAATTTAACTATGAAGAGGGATGCCGTAATCATAATCAAATTTTGAAAACGCAATATATATAGAATTTCTTCAAGTTGAACCATTCCAACATAAAATTCATACATATATATTCTTGACTAAAGATGATTAAAATCTCAATCTAAGCTTTAGAATTGAAACGAAGTATAATTTCCTCTCCCTTAATTATAGCAAAACAACTTTTCAACCCCTGCAACTTCACGAATTGAAACTTTGTTTTCTATAATTAACATTGCTAACTTGCAACACTAAACGTAATAATCATGCTCCCACTAACATGATGATTATCAGCATAACACTTATGCTCCCACTAGCTCTGACATATTTCCAGAAATCTGCTGGACTTCTGAAATTTAGATTCATACACCCTTTCTTAGATAGCTCACATGTGTGTCTAAGCAATTTCAAGAACTATGAAAAGGGATGCCGTAATCATAGTCTCAATTTCTTAGACCTTTTCCATTTCTCACAAGTCCATGTTAGTGTGTCGGTTAACCACACGCGCTCCACTAACGACTTTTGAAAATGCAAATAACACAATTGATATCTACGTAAAATCTACTTAGTGAAAGCGTTTCCTCACCATCATTTTCATGAATCGGAGAGAAACCTTACGACACTTAGATTTTATAGTGTATGAGTTCCTATCCATGTGAATTTGTCAAAACCATAATCACAAGATAAGGTTAGTGAAAAATTCAGCCTTACATGGATCAAACTTGTTCAATCTTAGTTTCTTGTCACCTTGGTAGCACAAGGCCCACCAATGCTTCCAAGTTGAACTCTGATAACTCACATGCAAATTCAACTTATTTGAAGTAGGTACAGAAACAAGAATTATGTCAACACGATAGGTTACAAACCTTAAGTTGTGTGCTAGTGATAAATTACAGGTTTTACTCTTGATTAGATCTTGAAACTCTTTCAGGATCTTTAAGGCTCCCACTGTCCCCTTGACATATAAGTTTCCCCAGTCAAGAACCATTCCTTGACAAAACAAATATTCACGGGACAATGCGGATTCTTCTCAAGACTAACACTTCACACAATTGGTCTTAGTTGGTCTTTGTCTCATCCAAGACATCACAACTTACCAATCTCAAATGTACAAGGGTAGAAACATTTTACACTACATTTGATAAGTGTTTTAAACCTTACTTTATGTCACTCAATGTTACAATCTTGGAGTATGACTCTAAGAATTGTTTTGGAACGAAGTATGACTCATCTTCTTGATTTTAACCAATCCAACAATTCATGACCTCTCTTCTTAGCCATAACAATGCACTAAGACATCCTTAGAGTATGAATTTGTGATATGGTTTCATATAAGATGATCATGAAACACGATACTAAAGTACTCTCCCATCCTTTTAGATTTGAGAAACTCTTATCTTTCTGCCTAATTTGATTCTTCTCATTCGTTTTGTCATACATTGTAACCTTTCAAATGTTACAGAATTATACTTACCCTTATAAGTATAATCATATTTACTAATCTTTAGTAAATCATGAAAAATCAATCTTTGTGGTGGACCTTGACCAGCGCACACCCAGTGTACCTAATTCCTTAGTCATTCAATTGAATCACATATACATGTGATCAAAGAATTAGTCTTAATTTTCAAAGATGAAAATTCTCATTCATCATACAATACAACTTGTATGATTCCAAGTTTCGGTCCAATTGAAACTTGGGTGATGAAAAACTTTCTTCATTCGGTAAATTCAGACACTACCACAAATGAAGGAATCAAATCCACTTTCCAATATTGCTATTACTGGAAACATATAAGCAACAGTTTTCCACAGACACCATTGTAAGGATATTTTTAAAATAAATAAAATTAAAACCTTTTTTTTCTTTTATTTTAAAACTTTGCGGAAAAACTTATCCTTACAATCCACATGAAAACCTTGTTGTTATCTATTCATAAGCAATATATTATAACTCTTAAGAACAGCTCAAAATTCTGATTGCCGAACCATGCGCTCGAAACCCACCTTTGCAATCAGAATCAACATATACTTACTTTAAGCTTCCTATCTTTTCTTTGATTCTTAAAAACATCAGGATGTAACCCATTCACATTATGTAATAAGAATCTCCAAATAGGAACTTAATAGAGTTAGACAGTGGACTTTACCCGAAGTAGAGTCAAACCTCTTGACTTGATCAACCTTATGACCTTTCAGGTGAATAGGGCAGCTTCGCAACCAATGTCCCTTCCTTTGGCAACAAAACACATGGACCCTTTGGTAATGGCACATGAGACTATCTCAGACTTAGCCTTTCTCTTTACCATTTGGTCAACCGATTTGACTATGGCCGATCCCTTTCCATTGGGAAGAGAAATCCTTTTCTAGATATCCAATGCTACCATTGTCAATGTCCATGTAGACTTGGGAAGTTGTTCTTTTAATCAAATTTGCTTTATTGGTGTTCCAAATCATTGCTGATTCCACAACACCAAGCAAATAGATAACATCATTAAGGGTCATGTCACAGTCTGTCTCATAGTAGTCCCAAAGAGACTCACTATGTTACTAAGAAAGTGATTGAACATCCAACTTTCACGAGACTTTGACACCCAACTCTCCCGGCTTGTCAATATGTGATTTTATCTCCAAGATGTGAGCACACATAGACTATGCTTGCCAATAGGGATTGAGTGACTTTAAACTTTTCAAGAACTTGTAGGTGAGGGAGAATAATTGGAGGAGGTGGAGGAAGTGAAGCATGATGTTGAGGGACACCATCTTCAAGAGATTTGGGAAGATCATAGTTGTCTGAACCAGACATCTATAATGGGAGAAAATCAAGTTAGTTGATTCAAAGTCCTTAATATAACACCCAATATGAAATATTAAGGCTAGGACCCAACACAATATTTTATAATTTGGAAGAGGGATGCCGTAATCCAAGCTATAAAATATTTGAAGGTAGGCGAATGACGATTCACCAATTTCCACCATGAAAAACAAAATAATTTATTAGGTTTTAATTGGATTTGAAATTCCTAGATCTTTTGAGATTCATTGAACTTTTCAATGGCATGTTTCAATCTCGAGTGTGCCCTCTCAAATTTTGTGACTGGGATGCCGATGATCACAAAACAAGGTGTGAATAACCATACCAATTCACTTGGTACCCTTAATATTATCACCCAATCAATGTGTCGGTTAACCACACATGCTCCATTGATCTATGACAAACATTAAGTCACCCTTCGTGATCCTTACTAGTCCAAGTTAGTGTGCCGGTTAACCACACACGCTCCACCAACGACTTGGTAAGGTACAAAGTGTGAATTCCATGGACTAGCACCAAATTCACATTTTTCCTAAAGTAACTAAGATGGGGAATTAAATAAAAATATTTAGTTACTTTATAATATTCATTATACTTTTAATGAGAATTTAAAGTCATTGTCCTACCCGTTCGGCTAACGACCCTCCATCGATCAAGCAAGCGGTGGGTGAGAGTGGACACCCATTAAGTCGCCATTTTATAGGCAACAACCTTATACCCACCTTATAGACCGGCTTCGTGAATGAGGCCTACTAACGGTAAAACGACTTGTTCTTATACATATATATAATAATTAACCATTAATCTTATAATAGTATAAGGGTAGAATTTTAACTTTTAAAACTTCTAAGGTATGGAATTAAAGTTTGTGTGAGACTTTACAAATTCCAAAACTTGAGGGCAAGTTTTGAACAATTCATAAACTTTTGGATATTCATAACTTATGAATTAAAGGTTCATAAAAATGAATACTCTTCATTTTCATGTAACTTATGTGTTTAAATGTGTGTTAAAGAAAAGTGACCTTTGGATATCCATAACTTGAGGACAAATTATGGACTCCATTAAAACACATAAATGATCAAGAATTAATTCTAAACAATTCAGCAAATAATTCCTATCATCTTCTAAATTCATAAGAACATGAACATGATCATCAAAATTTCAAGAATTATATGAACACATAAAAATCATGGAATTTTGATATATGCTATTGTAAATGGATTAAAACAACCATTACACCAACTAAAACAAGTTTTAAAACACCAAAACAGTTTAGGGTAATGTTTCTAGTCCATTTCCAGCAGCAAAAATCGAAATTCTGCATTCTGATCATTCTACTCGCCGAGTGCACGAACCTACTCGCCGAGTAGGATGAATTTTGCCTTGAACTCGGCGAGTCCCCCCATGGACTCGGCGAGTCCATCAGCCAAACAGCAACAATTTCAACTTTTTTCACTATTTTGCATCAAGTATCAAACAAGCAAGCCTAGGCTCTGATACCACTTTTGGTTTTTGAGCAATCTAACACTTCCTAAGTGCGCATGCAACCCTAATAAACCTTGGATCTATGTTTGTCTAAATACATGCAAAATAATAATTTTTCTAAGGTTCATAACCTATCTAACATGGCATGGGGTACTTTTAAACATAAAAGAACTAGATGAGATTACATACCTTTTGATGATGAGTTTGATTCCTAAGGAGTTTGAGGGCCGAGTACCAATAGTGTGAATGCCTCAAATGGAATCACAAATCACCACAAACTCTTGGAAAACTTTGAGAGAGTGTATACACACTATAATTTCGGCCACACACAAACACACACACTCTAGTGACACTAGTCACACTAGTTACCCTAGTGGCTATTTCATGCAACATAAGCATGCTTATATAGTGTACATGATTAGGGTGAAACCCTAATAACCCATGACCTTTCCTTTTCCAAGGATCCATGGGTTAAAAGCTCCATGGATCATCCATGGACTTCCATACAAGCCTAGCCCATTAACAAATGAGTGTTAGCCCACACTAGATAAAACCAATAGCCCACAATCTAATTAGTCTTCCTTTTAATCTCTAAATTAATTCATAATTAATTTAAGACTAATACTAATTAAATAACATGACTTCATATTAATATATTATAACTTATAATATATTAATAAACATATGTGTATAACTCTCATAAAATTATCCATAAATAGTTTGGATGAAATGCAACCCAAATGGACCATGCCGGGTCGGGTCAAGTATGTACCAAATAAGTTATGGACTTAGACACCTTATCCAACATAAAGTTCACAGCTTGATCACTCCATCTTGTAGATCTAGAAATTTCTTCCCTTAAGACACTTTTCGTCCCAAATATGGTGATTCTTGAGCATGGCATGTTCTTGACCCAATAAGTCGTCCTTTCAGACCTTAGGAGTGGTTTTAAGTCATAAAGATGCGGTCTTGATGGTTAATGTTCCTCCATGCATGCTATAGAAGGTCTTAAGTCATTAAGATGTTGAGATTTTGTGTATTAAGCACTTAATGTGCATGCAATGTCATAAATTTGGAAACTATATGAATCTTGAGGGTATTTTGGCTTTGGATCTGACTTTGAATGTGAAGATTTGGAGTATTAAACTCTTATTAGGGAAAGGGATCAACAGGGCGCGTACGCAGGGCGTACCAAATGGTACGATGCGTGTTCCTAATAACGTTACTATAATTAAATAAAAGCTATATTAAAAATAGAGTAGGCGTAGCTCACTTACAACAGGTTTTATAGAAAATCAGGCTTCACTTAGAGCAGCGTTTCCGAACCGAAAAACCCTTTTTCTCAGGACTCCGGGAGCCTTGGGGCTTCCTTCGGGAGCCAGGGGGTTTACCTAGGGTTTAGGGGGGTTAGGATAGTCTAGAGAGAGAAAGAAACTAGAGAGAGTGGATTTGGTGCATTTTCCTCGGAACATCTCGCACCCTTTTATAGGGCCAGCTTCGGACTTACATTGGGCGTTCAGCAGGTTACACGGGCCGAAACTTTTGATAGGGACGACAGGTGGCGAAGGCTCGGTGGTGCGACGAGTTCGCTTCTTGGCCAAGGAGACCAGCTGTATGTTGCACATACGAGATCTCGGACGTTGGTCGTAATGCAAGCGATGGCGTGTCACAATCCAGAGCGAGCTCATCGAACGGCTGGGACTTAGGCCACGTCATCAATCCATGCATCAGCTTCGCAAATTGCCCCTTTAACTTCTAAAATTCGTATCTTCCTCGTACGAGCTCCGTTTTCGACGTTATTTATATCCACGCATACGCGGGAACGTACTCTATAACTTTTGTTTAGACGTCGTCGGCTAATTTTGACTTTATTTTAAAAGTTATATTATTAATAGGCCGGGACAAGATTGGTCCGTTAAAAATTCATAACTTCTTTATCCGACATCCATTTCCGTCTGACTTTTTATAGTTACGCTACTATTAATGAGATCTTCAATTCTCGTTTAGGTTGTGTCGGCTAAAAACCGCTCGGCCTAATATTCGAACTTCGGGTTGTACACAGCCAAGTCGAAACTTCGAAAAATCATAACTTCCTTATACGAAGTCAGATATGGGCGTTCTTTTTATGTACACTCTCGGTTTAACGTATTCTACGACTTTTTTTTAGATCTCTAAGGCTAAAAATCGCTCCATCATAAATTCACTATTTACACTTCCTGGTGTCGTGTCGGTTACATCGCGAAACTTCGACGGGTCGTTACTTGTTCGTTATAACTCGGATTTTGGCGTTCTTTATATATACGGAACCCTTGAGACATATTCTACAACTTGGTTAAGATTATTTATTCTAAATAATCTTTTGTCGAAAATTCATTTTCGACCCCTATTATCTTTAAATTGACTAGCATGGATCTACGGTCGTTACACATACGCACGAGATTGACGTGACAAACATGATTTGGTAGGTGTTAGAATAACATTTATTAAAATTTCACATGTAGATTTTTGATAGTTCATTGTTCATCTCTACTCTACATGTTTTCTTCAAACTACTAATTTCATGACTCATACTAGGTTTAAGTTTAGGGTTCTCAAGGATTTCTTTGCATATCCTAATTAAAGTTACTTCAACATATGAGTTTGTATTAAGAAATACACCAAATATTGTTGTTTTTTCCTAGATTTCTTTCCTTGTGCCAATTACGATTGCTCTGAATTGAGTTATCGCCTCTTGGTTCTTCAATCTTGGGTAGTTTCACCATCTTCATAACTAACTTTTCTTTAACCAATACTTGTTCTAATTTATGTATCTCACTTCCATGAGCATCTTCGTTAGTTATTCTCAAGTTGTGGCATAAGCGGAGTCAAAGCTTATAATTTATGTATAGTAGTTCTACCAGGTAAAGTCAGTTTCCTTAAAGGTGTAGGTGGCCATCTTTTGGAATTGGATGGTTCAACTTAAGTCGGACGGTTAACAGCAGAAAGAAACAAATTGATTGAATACCTAATCTTAATTCGAAAAGATTCATGAATGTACATATTTTTACAAGGTATTCATGAGACATCTAATAGAAGCATTTGTAGAATATCATAGTCGAGAAATTAGCATTCCTAGATAAACTTCGAACATAATTTATGTTTATGATACTTATAGTTTCATGAGTATTTGAGGTAAATAGTTGCCAAGTATTCGTAAGCGTTCACTAAAATTTTGGGAGTTCTTAAGCGATTCGAACTGTGATTTTCTTTACATATTAAGGATTCCAAGCATTTTAATCAACCAACAACCAAATCCAAGCTTGATTTTGCATCGGTATAACCATAATTAAACATATGTGATAGCTCTATGTCTAGTTGTGGTTAGGCCCATGTACAACCAACTTAGCCAAGGTGTTTGACCTAAAACCTTGCATTGTATTAGAAATATAGGGTTCGAGTTCATATATGTATATATGTATAAACTTATATTTGTAGGTTAAGGAATATACCTATCCTAAGAGAGTAAGCCCTACACTATAGTCGCGCTCTCCTAAGGAAGTACTAGTTCACTATAGCCAATAGCTCTGATACCAATCTGTCACAACCTCCGTCGCCGCCGAAAACACCGATGTGGGTGACATAAATCATTAATCACATTTATAGAACATACATTGAATAATACAAATATAATCATCTATTATAACCGAAATAGAAATTACATTGACAACGACTATTGCTAAATCGCGACACACGCCTAACAATTCGGAGTTTAAAAAGGTATAATAAAATACGGAGAGTCTTCTAAGTGAACACTTCCGACCTGCTAAATAACCTGAGAATAAACGCATTTAAAATACGTCAACAAAAATTGTTGGTGAGTTCTACAGGTTTTGACACGAAGTAATTTTATAATCCAAAAGTGTTTTATAAAATTTCTCTGGTTGACTAGCTTGTATAAATACATATTTTTTTATCAAGAGTATAAAAATAAACGGGTTTTAAATGTTTATTTGGACTCATTTAAAAATATATCGTTTGCTCAAATCAAAATATAACCATTTCTTGAATATATATAAGAAAATCAAATTTATAACAAATCTTTACGGTTCTCATGACCAAAAATGTTTTTTATATAAAGATTTTAAATACTCATTTATATAAAAGAAAGTTATATCACTCTTTGTGAAAAGATAAAATATCTAAATTTACTCTTGAAACCTTGTTTAAGCATTCATACAGTTTATATGTAAAACTTTTAAGTTTCAAATTTATGAACTTTGTAAATTCGCGTCGTAGTATTTATTAAGTATTATCTTACATAATTTGGGAACCGACATTAAACCAGTAGAGCAAACTCCTCCCACAGAAATATTATGTTTTAGTATAAAACAAAAGGTTTATATAAATAACTTTTTAATTATAAGTTATTAAACTTTAATCAGTCGTGTCGTGATATTAATTAAGTGTTATACAACTTAATTTATGGTATTGACACTTATCACTTTGAGTCACAAGCTATCTTACTACGTACAGTCTCTTTCAACTAGCATCACCGAACAAAAACATCGTACAACCTAATATCAATTCTATACGGTGACAAGGCGGAACCAGGATCTATAATGAGGTTATAACCGAACTGTGACAAACGCTTCCGCACCAACACTTGCAAGTTTTAGTGCTGAAAGTCCACACCCATGATTGTTTTGATGAGGTTATAACAACTGTTTTGATAATATTTTCCAGGTTTCAACCAATGTGAAACCAACAATTCCAATAATATTTAAAATTTACATAATTAATGCTATATAATATTTCGCAAATAATGACTATTAAGTCATGAAGTTGATCATGTTATTTATTGCAATAAAAATCCATAACTTAATAAGTTGAGTTGTATATTTATAATTAATATAAAAATATATTAATACATTTTCCTTTCATTTTTACACGGCCTTATATGTTAAATGTTAAATTTGAATAATTTCACCTATTAATTATACATTTTGATAATATTAGTCTTTCCATCAATTTATGACAATGTACTTTCATTTTATAATCGAACAATATTTTTGGTCATTTGTATATCGTTTCATGCTTCCAGTCGATACTTTCACTTATAAATGTGAATTCGTCATTTTCGTGAATTACAATACCAACTTGTGTTATTATAGAAATTTACATATATTCTTGTGATTTTTGATATAATTAAGTAATATATCACAACGAGAGATAATTATGTCATTTATAGCATTCTACTATAATTTATGCGATTTATTGATCTATACATTTTCAATTTGTTAATTCATGAGTGTTTGACCAATATCAAAATATGATGCTATTTTAACATATAACTAATGTAAATCATCAAAACTTAATTAGACACGTATATATTCTCTCCTAAATATTAAAACATTAAAAGAGTGATCGTAGAAACTAACTTTCGTAGTGTGATCCCGATCCAGTGTTTTGGTGAAACTTTTCGTGAATAACTGTCAGATCACTTTCCTTGGACTTTAAAATAGTTCCAGGTTTGTTTTGGAAATGATTTATCAAAAAAAAAACAATTTTGGTTTTTTATAATTTATGGAGGAACCGGTTTTTATCAAATATTACAAACGAGAGGTGTTTGGTCATTTTAATACAAAGAGGGGCTAATTTGTTATCTATTTCACAAAAGGAGCTGTTTTGGAAATAACTCAGCAAAAGGAGGTTTACTTAGTAAATTAATTAATCAAAAGCGACCATCTTTGATCAATCTTTACAAATAAGGGTTGTTTTGGCATTACTCAATATTTGTAGGGGATGAATCGGCGAATAGGATTTTTTTTTTTTTTTTAAAAAAAAGAATTAGCGCTTTTGTGCCCTCGTCTGATAAATCCAACGAAATGGAACATGAATGAAAGCGAACAGTTACACAAACGAAGCACACAAGCGCCTCCGATGATTCATCTGCCGAGAAGGAAATAGAACGGGGGCAGCTTATGTTCCCGGCAACGGGAAAAGGGACCTCCGGTCCTTGGTTTCCTCTGGTCGAGAAGGCAAATCACGAACGAAGCAGTGACAGGGAAGCCTCGGTGGTGAAAGACCCGTTGAGAAGAAGAGCACCTCCGGTTCCTTATTGGTTTGTAGAGGGTGAGTAACGAAAGCAGCAAGGGCTGCTTAAGCAGCTCCTGCGCTTCTTCTGTCTCGGAAGAAAGGTGCGAAGGTGGGGAATCAATAGGGGGCTTCCAGTCTCCGATGTTTGCTCCGGGGAAACACCCACTTCGGTCGTTTTGCTCTAGGTGGTTGAAAGGTACGCGGACAGGGGCTGCTCTGGCAGCTCCCCTGATCTTCTTTCTATTTCTTCTTCTTCTTCTTCTTCTTCTTCTTCGTCTTTTTTTTAATGAAATCATTGGAAATTGGATGTTTGGGTTTGCTTTTCACATAAAATCGATATAGAGAAAGGATGTTTGGGTTGTTTCTTGTGTTCACAGGGGTGTTTGTGAGATTGGCACTCGACAGAAGTAGTATGAGGAGGAGAAGTATCATGGCGGCCGGCAGCCTCTTCTTTTGGCCGGTGGTAAACAGGGGGGAAAGAAGGAGGGCAACGTTGTAGCCATCGAACAAGAGGGGGTAGAAGAGAGGCTGTCGCCTCCTTGTTTTCACCGGGAATCAACACACCTCCGGTGTGTTTCTGAACAGCCAATGTAAGAAAAAAAAAAAAAAAGAGAGAGGGGTCGAGAGTTTTTGTGGGAGTAAAGTAAGAATGATTAATTTCTGTAATATGTGATCTTCACTCAGATTTTGGAAGACTTTTTGATGGATTTGTGGTACTAGGAAAATTTTGAAAGGATTTTGAGAATACAATATATTCATTGATTCATGTGTGTATAAGTGTGATGTATTGATTGTGTATTTTTTTTTTTTTTTTTTTTTTTGTATAAATAGAATACATTAGTTTGTGTGAGATTGTAGGGAGTGAATGGTTGATTTAGTCTAAGTGTACTTCCTTGATTTTCTAGTGACCTTGGGTATGCACTTCAAATCCTATATATATATATATATATATATATATATATATATATATATATATATATATATATATATATATATATATATATATATATATATATATATATATATATATATATATATATATATATATATATATATATATATATATATATATATATATAGGGCTAGGTTATTTTGTTTCTTACATCTATTGTCTGACCGTAAGCACAATTCTGGACCAATGGATGAATAAAATCATTGATCATGATCCGAAGGTCAACGTTATTACAATAGGTTAACATTTACCATATAATCATACAAATTTCAGCAGAATGATATTCTAGTTAATTAACCTATATTAAAAAATAAATTTTTCAGATTTTAAGGGATTATTAACTTCCTTTTTTTAAATCTGAATTTTTTAAATTAATTCAAATTTAATTCTATTATAATTTCTAATACTAACCGATTTTGTTCAGTCAGAATATCAGAGAGTCAAACATAAACAAGTAAATATATTTTTGATTTTATTATTGCAGAATATGGTTCACTCAATATAGTTCTTTATAATTAACAAAGAATTATACAACAGATTATCAAAAATAACATTTTGTAAAGATTACGGATTTTATTTTTTTAAGAATCACTAATTACATTAATTCGTAAAAAATAAGACGTACATTTATTCTTAAAGATTAAAACTATGAATGGTTGAAATTCTTTTTGTAGATGATTGAAGTACATAAATCAATTAAATGTAAAGAATATGATATGGTGATGAAATTATTAGACTAACCTAAAGTTGATTCGAGGATATCTTAAGAGAAACCAACATATAAAGCTTCCCAAAGGCTTCAGGAAGATTTATCGGACAAAGCGACCTCTTCAAGTTGATTCGCCAAGCTTTCTTCGATCTTCACCAGTCGCGACCTAGCGATATCAACAAATTCATGATCGGAGCACTCGCCTAGGGTTTTTGAGTACATATCATACACGCATGGAATAGAATTGAGTAGTTGTGCTGGTTATAAATAAGAGATATTAGGTCAACTTATATTTATTTTGTTTCCTTAATTACAAATGCAAAAAACAAGAAAATACCCTTTTTGATTTAATTAATTATTTAATTATTTGCTAAATTGTGATTGGTGCATTTAGGAACATAATAGTTGCTAGAAACATTTGAACCTAGCTCTCTTTCTCTCTCTCTTTATATATATATATATATATATATATATATATATATATATATATATATATATATATATATAAGGCTTGTAGATACCATTTATTGATATACTTAATATATATTCTTGTGTTATGAGTTTGTTTCATAAATATGTGCAATATATACATACAAATCGAAACCCATATGTTAAGAAATGTTAAAATTGTTAATTTATTAAATCTTGATCTTTCTATAGCCCCTTTTTGATATATATATATATATATATATATATATATATATATATATATATATATATATATATATATATATATATATATATATATAGGAAGATGATCAAATGAGAACACCTAATAGGTTGAGAACGCAAGAACAGTTCTGGACCAATCAAT
This sequence comes from Lactuca sativa, assembly GCF_002870075.4. Classification (NCBI taxonomy): domain Eukaryota; kingdom Viridiplantae; phylum Streptophyta; class Magnoliopsida; order Asterales; family Asteraceae; genus Lactuca; species Lactuca sativa. The sequence goes on from NC_056629.2 coordinate 175,991,705, forward strand.
ATATAAGGGCATAATAGTAAATGAATATTTTAATTAAATTAAAATTTAATCAAATTCAATCAAATTTCCTTAAGTTTAGGATCGGTTACCAAAAAACAAAGAAATATTCAATTTTTTATTTTTTTATTAATGTAACATAAAAAACGTTTTAGTCAAATTTATTTAAAATATATAAAAAAAATCTTAAAAAATCATTTTATTTTTCTATTTTACGTTTTTGTTTTCAAAAAAATGAATAGAAATCCAATTTCAAATCAATACACTTGTATTCAGAAACGAAATGTTTCTTCAGAAAAACCAAATACTACTCCAATCACAAATGAATATACATCAAATTACAAATAATTCAATCCTTTTTTCATCAACTGAAATGAATACACTACTATTCATAAATAAATACAATCATTTATATATTAATACACTTCTATTTACAAATGAATACACTACTATTCTTAAATTAATACACCTTCTATCATAAAATGCATACCTCTAATAATAAATAAATACTCATTCATATGAATACACTAAAATTCATAAATACGTACAACCATTCATACATGAATACAAAGCTATTCATAAATAAATACACTGTTATTCATAAATAAATACACATTCTATCATAAACAAGTAGAATACCCTTATTTAACAGAACATGCAAAAACCTTCATAAATCTGAATTTGAAACCTTTTATCAAACAATCCCTTCACATCTTCATAAAAACATTTCTCTCTTTCTTCCTTATAAACCTCACCATCTTTTGAAATTAAAGGAAGCCTAGTCTCAGAGCAACTTGAAATGTATTCTAATTGAAGGAAGAATAATTTCATTTTCCTGTGTCGTTTAAGATGGATGTCTGATTGCAATCTTAAGATGAAGGTGGAATGATTTCATCTTCGGAAATGATGAATCTGAGTTCTAGAAACAATAATGTGGGTGTGAGATTATAACTTAAGAACTTTAGATTATTTGACAATAAAATAAGTGAACAAAAGGTTAATACAACCTTTATTTAATTGTCTTTCAGAAGTACAGGATGTCCAAATTCATCCATGAATCATCCAAAGGCAAGTTTAATTGGTTAAACCACTCCAGACATCAAACTAAACCAAACGACCAATAATTGATGCTACATTTGAAATGAAATAAGCGAACAAAAGAAGGAAGGATTTCACCTGTCTTCGGCAATGATGAATCTGAGTCCCAAATCTGGAAACAATAGCTAGTTCGAAAGAGAAAGGCGGAATGATTTCATCTTCTTGTGTGTTTCAAGACGGATATCCGATTGCGATCTGAACCAGGTACTTAACTCCCTCTCGGTTTTCCACGAATCGATTGGAGGTTCGATTGAGATCGAATTACAGGAGGGCGATCGGAAATCTACTTGCAGGTCCGATTAGGGCTACGAAAATCAAAGGTGTGGTGGAGGTAGGCTAAGAGATGAATATATCTTGAACATTAATGGGTTTCTCATCTTGAATCGAAGATGATGATGGAGGTTGATGGTTAAACCTGATGCTAGCGATGGTGGTGGATCAATGATGTAGGGTTGTGCAAAATTGGTGGCGTAGGGATGATATGATGATGATGATGAACAGATGGAGACGGTGGAGGCGTACCTAAGTTTACAGAGAGATGAAGAGAGATATGGTAAATGGAAGGAAATAGGTGAGTGATTGAGGATTATAGGAATTAACTAACGGTGGTATAGGTCTAATTACTATAATATTGTTATCATCATTTAAAGTTACATTTTAATACCTATAACTTTTAGAATTTTACATAAATAGCTCGTTTGATAATAGCTTTAGATTTAATTATTTAAATGGCCCAGATGTGTTCTCGCGTTCTTAACATTTTAGGTGTTCTCATTTGATCCTACTCCTATATATATATATATATATATATATATATATATATATATATATATATATATATATATATATATATATATATATATATATATATATATATATATATATATATATATATATATATATATATATATATATATATATATATATATATATATTAGTGTTTTTTATTAACCTGCACACAAACAAACACACTCAATGAAAATTTTTATTTTTAACGTTACAAATAAATTAAATTTTTGGTGATTTTTTATTCGATCTTCACAATAGATGGTTTGAGCAGTTTCAAATGTTCTAAAAGAAATTATATATATATATATATATATATATATATATATATATATATATATATATATATAATATATTTAATATAAATTATAAACATAAATTTACATACAATTGGTTATTAACACATAGTGGTTCGTGGTGATTTGACCTTCAAACTCTGATCGATTTTTATAAATTGTTACATTAACTCATTAAGTAATTAATCTTTATCTATGTCTAGTACCATATACCATTCTACACGATACTTACTCTTATTAAGTACTTAATATTTATCGATGTCTAGTTCCACTTTATCATCTTCTAACTCTATCTTCTATTTGTTGGGTATTAGCAAATACCCTTCTCATCTTACCCACATATTCTTTGTATACATGAATGCTCTGCTACATGTATCTTTTATATACCTTTTACATACTCTTAATATGTGTACGTGACCTAATACATGCTCTCACAAAAATATTCTTCATCTATCTTCATATCATTACTTGAGGACATTCACTTAGTGCCCCAAGCTACAACATATATATATATATATATATATATATATATATATATATATATATATATATATATATATATATATATAACATAAATCTAAAGAGAAAGTGAGAGTAATAACCCACCTTATCAGATAGTGAAGACTAATTATCCCCTTTTCCCTCTTCGCTGCCATTAATGCATTTTGGATCCATCTTCTTTGCTTTTAGGCCTAATCATACACATACACAAGTATCTTAATACTTATCTTAGCCTATTAAGAGCTTAACGACTCTTAAGGACAAATCGATCACTTAATGGATCATTAATCTAACTTTTCATTTTCTAACTCTTAATCTCATCTAATTAATGAATTATGCATCCCACAATGTAAAATTCATCATAATCTTACTCTAGTGCATCAATTCAGAATTCAATTAGTTAGGGTTTCAAACCTTAACTCCACATACATTGAATTCACCATGGAACTCACTTTATAAGCTTGATTAAAGCATCTAAACACTATCATTAACATAGTAATCAAGCTATAGGTTGATCAATTCAACCAATCTACTCTAATCAAACATTTCACCAAAATGGAGTAATCTTACCTTGATGTGGAGACGATAAACATCCTAACAACCCACCATCTCTAATTTCTATTCGCACCATTTGGGCAACAAAATCGTCCTCTTTGAGCTCCTAATCGATACCCCCATAAAAATGGATCGGATGAGCTCTTATATGACATCCCCCATTTTCAGAACCAATTAAAACATTTTATTTACGCTTTATAAAATTGAGATGCAGAAATTCATTGTTAAACAAAACGTTATTGAGATAGCAAAAGTTATTTCATTTATTTAAAACTTTGAGGATGCCATTGTTCATATCTAAACATACGCTACATCATAATATTAAAAGTTCCTAAAACTACTTATTACAGGCACATCCCTTTATTCAACTAAACATCCTAACTAGACTTCGACAACCTTACATCCGCTACCTGTGATGCATAAAATGAGTGGGTCAGGTTTGGGAAAACTTGGTGAGATGCATAGGCTTTTCAAGCTTATATTAATTTAATGATAATAATTAATATCACATGTTGTCAAATAATATATGTAATCTGACCTAAGACAAACTACCAAACCTGACCGATCCTCACAGATCCTAGCAACGTAATTCACTAGAAAGCCTAGAATAGTCAAGTGTTGTCATCTACTCTAGTCGATGACCCAGACATACCTAATGATTTTTGATCTGGACTCATCATTTATGGTCATCCAAGATAGAGGTGGAACACGACACTCTGCTATCTGATCTCACACCGTACCCCGGAATGAGACCTATCTAATGTCTAGCTTATTGAGAACTAAACACCTTTTACAAGTCTAATATAACTAACCCATACTTATACCCTTGTTGCAGAAATCGGCCTTGGTAGCCGATAAATCAGCGATTAATCATTTGGCAGCCTCAAACCGATTACGATTAGGGTGCTTGGCGGTAATTCGTTAAAATCGGTCAAACTCGGGCTTGGCGGTCCTCGGCGGTCATAGGCGGGAAATATTTAAAAAATTCAAAAAAAAAATTTCAAATATTACACCAAAGTTTTGAAATTTTAAATTTTTAAGCTTTCAAATTAAAATAGGGAGAATTTCGTATACGCCCTTCCTAAACAGCTAAATATCGTATTTGCCCGACCTAAATTCTAAATATCGTATTTGCCCTTGTTAATGTTTTTTAATATCATAAATACCCAAATCTATTTTTTGATTATTTTTATTGATTTATAATCTTTTTACAATTTTAAAATCATTAAAGCTAAAAAAACATTTGAAATAGACAATTTTGCCCATGTTTCCTAAATTCCAACATTCATACCCACGTGAAAAGAAAGAAATCGCAGATTCACGTCCTGCTTCATCAATCGGCTTCCCTTGCATCTTCGTCAATCAACAATCACGCACACAATCCTTCCGATCGCATCTTCCTTCGGTCTTGCAGCGTCCTTCTGATCGCAACACACAACATCCTTCTTTCCCCCTGTTGTCGCACACTCTCATCGTCGCATCAGGTAATGTCGATTGTTCAATTGTTCCGATTGCAGCTTTCCATTTCTTCAATTTCATTTTTAGGGTTCCTAGTTTCAATTGTTCAGATTCTTTTAACAATCAGCTTAGTTATGTTGTATTTGATAGCTTAGTTATTTTGATTTGAGCTACGATCAGGTTTAATTTTGCCTTTCCAGTGAACTTCGAACGTTTATTTTTCCCTATGATGTTCAACCGAGCTTCGACCCCAATCAAGCCAATCCAGTATGAAGTTCTTCACAAGTAATTGTTTTGTTAATTGGATTTTGGTATTACATAAGCTTACCATGTATTTTGTTGATTATTAAATCTTTAAAAGTAAGTTTTGTTTCGATTTTGGTATTAGATCAGCTTACAAATTAGCCTCACATGTCACATGGAATGTTTAACTTTGACTATAAGGTACATTATTCATCTAGTAATTTATGTTCTTGAATTACATTGTACCTTTAAATTCATTTTAGTGTCCTATTTGTTTTGATGAAAAAAAATCCAATTTGTTATGGTCAGTTGTTTTTCTTGATGCAAGGTAGTGATTACAGGACACAGTTCCAACTAGGAAATGGTGGCCTCCTTGGAGCTAGTTATATCCAGGTAAAAGATCCCTTATCCTTTATATTTTAGATATTAAATTATATTTCTTTTTTTTTAGTTTTTTCATATCAGCAATTTCTTGTGGGTAATATTATGCTTGAAGAGTGTGATCCTTCATTGTCATTAGGTGGGGAAGTATTCTGAGTTGGGTCAGCATCACAAATCTGGTCTTGGCTATGCTGCAAGAAACACTATTGAAGTTGTTGAAAACTAGTAATGCCTTGTTAGCATCACAATTCTGGTCTTGGGTATTTATGATATTAAAAAACCTTAACAAGGGCAAATACAATATTTAGAATTTAAGAAGGGCGTATACGAAATTTTCCCTTTAAAATATTATACTAAAATTTTTATAAATTCAAAATTTTAAAATTTAAAATGTTCAAATACTTAATTTGTTAGGAAATATTAATTTTTTAAATAATTTTATTAATAATTTAGGGTCCCCGTCTGATTAATCGCTTATCGCCAGTCGACCGTCGAGCTACTGCCGAACGATTTTTACAACCTTGACTTATACTAAAGGCATTATATGTCCATTTATAGTTCCTAATTGCAAGCACTATCTTACTTATATTATTAGCACAGAAAATAAAACGAACACACAACAAAAACTTTTCTTATACTTATGTACTTAATAGTAACTATGCACTAACTTAACAAAGTGTCTGGTGTGTAACATCCCGATGTCAAGGTAATTTTAATTTCAACCCTATGTTTGAATAATATTGTATCTTGATCCTTCGTTGAGGAAGATTGCTAGATTGACCCATAATGGCAATATACTAATTTTGACTAGGATTCGTACGCCGAGCGTAGGTTGTGTATGCTAGGCGTACTAAGGCATGCGCTAGTACGCTCGGCGTACACCTCTTACGTGGGGCGTACATGAAGAAATTGCAAACCCTAATTTTCAGGGTTTGGTCCATATATAAGCGCCAAATGGTACGATGCGTGTTCCTAATAACGTTACTATAATTAAATAAAAGCTATATTAAAAATAGAGTAGGCGTAGCTCACTTGCAGCGGGTTTTATAGAAAATCGGGCATCGCTTAGAGGAGCGTTTCCGAACCGAAAGACCCTTTTTCTCAGGACTCCGGGAACCTTGGGGCTTCCTTCGGGAGCCAGGGGGTTTACCTAGGGTTTAGGGGGGTTAGGATAGTCTAGAGAGAGAAAGAAACTAGAGAGAGTGGATTTGGTGCATTTTCCTCGGAACATCTCGCACCCTTTTATAGGGCCAGCTTCGGACTTACGTTGGGCGTTCAGCAGGTTACACGGGCCGAAACTTTTGATAGGGACGACAGGTAGCGAAGGCTCGGTGGTGCGACGTGTTCACTTCTTGGCCAAGGAGACCAGCTGTACGCTGCGCATACGAGATCTCGGACGTTGGTCGTAATGCAAGTGATGGCGTGTTACAATCCAGAGCGAGCTCATTGAACGGCTGGGACTTAGGCCACGTCATCAATCCATGCATCAGCTTCGCAAATTGCCCCCTTAACTTCTAAAATTCGTAACTTCCTCGTACGAGCTCCATTTTCGACGTTATTTATATCCACGCGTAGGCGGGAACATACTCTACAACTTTCGTTTAGACGTCGTCGGCTAATTTTGACTTTATTTTAAAAGTTATATTATTAATAGGCCGGGACAGGATTGGTCCGTTAAAAATTCATAACTTCTTTATCCGACATCCATTTTCGTCTGACTTTTTATTGTTACGCTACTATTAATGAGATCTTCAATTCTCGTTTAGGTTGTGTCGGCTAAAAACTGCTCGGCCTAATATTCGAACTTTGAGCTGTACACTGCTAAGTCGAAACTTTGAAAAATCATAACTTCCTTATACGAAGTCAGATTTGGGCGTTCTTTTTATGTACACTCTCGGTTTAATGTATTCTACGACTTTTTTTTAGATCGCTAAGGCTAAAAATCGCTCCATCATAAATTCACTATTTACACTTCCCGGTGTCATGTCGGTTACATCGCGAAACTTCGACGGGTCGTTACTTGTTCGTTATAACATGGATTTTGGCGTTCTTTATATATACGAAACCCTTGAGACATATTCTACAACTTGGTTAAGATTATTTATTCTAAATAATCTTTTGTCGAAAAGTCGTTTTCGACCCCTATTATCTCTAAATTGACTAGCATGGATCTACGGTCGTTACACATACGCACGAGATTGACGTGACAAACATGATTTGGTAGGTGTTAGAATAACATTTATTAAAATTTCACGTGTAGATTTTTGATAGTTCATTGTTCATCTCTACTCTACATGTTTTCTTCAAACTACTAATTTCATGACTCATACTAGGTTTAAGTTTAGGGTTCTCAAGGATTTCTTTGCATATCCTAATTAAAGTTACTTCAACATATGAGTTTGTATTAAGAAATACACCAAATATTGTTGTTGTTTCCTAGATTTCTTTCCTTGTGCCAATTACGATTGCTCTGAATTGAGTTATCGCCTCTTGGTTCTTCAATCTTGGGTAGTTTCACCATCTTCATAACAAACTTTTCTTTAACCAATACTTGTTCTAATTTATGTATCTCACTTCCATGAGCATCTTCGTTAGTTATTCTCAAGTTGTGGCATAAGCGGAGTCAAAGCTTATAATTTATGTATAGTAGTTCTACCAGGTAAAGTCAGTTTCCTTAAAGGTGTAGGTGGCCATCTTTTGGAATTGGATGGTTCAACTTAAGTCGGACGGTTAACAGCAGAAAGAAACAAATTGATTGAATACCTAATCTTAATTCGAAAAGATTCATGAATGTACATATTTTTACAAGGTATTCATGAGACATCTAATAGAAGCATTTGTAGAATATCATAGTCGAGAAATTAGCATTCCTAGATAAACTTCGAACATAATTTATGTTTATGATACTTATAGTTTCATGAGTATTTGAGGTAAATAGTTGCCAAGTATTCGTAAGCGTTCACTAAAATTTTGGGAGTTCTTAAGCGATTCGAACTGTGATTTTCTTTAAATATTAAGGATTCCAAGCATTTTAATCAACCAACAACCAAATCCAAGCTTGATTTTGCATCGGTATAACCATAATTAAACATATGTGATAGCTCTATGTCTAGTTGTGGTTAGGCCCATGTACAACCAACTTAGCCAAGGTGTTTGACCTAAAACCTTGCATTGTATTAGAAATATAGGGTTCGAGTTCATATATGTATATATGTATAAACTTATATTTGTAGGTTAAGGAATATACCTATCCTAAGAGAGTAAGCCCTACACTATAGTCGCGCTCTCCTAAGGAAGTACTAGTTCACTATAGCCAATAGCTCTGATACCAATCTGTCACAACCTCCGTCGCCGCCGAAAACACCGATGTGGGTGACATAAATCATTAATCACATTTACAGAACATACATTGAATAATACAAATATAATCATCTATTATAACCGAAATAGAAATTACATTGACAACGACTATTGCTAAATCGCGACACACGCCTAACAATTCGGAGTTTAAAAAGGTATAATAAAATACGGAGAGTCTTCTCAGTGAACACTTCCGACCTGCTAAATAACCTGAGAATAAATGCATTTAAAATACGTCAACAAAAATTGTTGGTGAGTTCTACAAGTTTTGACACGAAGTAATTTTATAATCCAAAAGTGTTTTATAAAATTTCTCTGGTTGACTAGCTTGTATAAATACATATTTTTTTTTATCAAAAGTATAAAAATAAACGGGTTTTAAATGTTTATTTGGACTCATTTAAAAATATATCGTTTGCTCAAATCAAAATCTAACCATTTGTTGAATATATAAGAAAATCAAATTTATAACAAATCTTTACGGTTCTCATGACCAAAAATGATTTTTATATAAAGATTTTAAATACTCATTTATATAAAAGAAAGTCATATCACTCTTTGTGAAAAGATAAAATATCTAAATTTACTCTTGAAACCTTGTTTAAGCATTCATACAGTTTATATGTAAAACTCTTAAGTTTCAAATTTATGAACTTTGTAAATTCACGTCGTAGTATTTATTAAGTATTATCTTACTTAATTTGGGAACCGACACTTAACCAGTAGAGCAAACTCCTCCCACAGAAATATTATGTTTTAGTATAAAACAAAAGGTTTATATAAATAACTTTTTAATTATAAGTTATTAAACTTTAATCAGTCGTGTCGTGATATTAATTAAGTGTTATACAACTTAATTTATGGTATTGACACTTATCACTTTGAGTCACAAGCTATCTTACTACGTACAGTCTCTTTCAACTAGCATCACCGAACAAAAACATCGTACAACCTAATATCAATTCTATACGGTGACAAGGCGGAACCAGGATCTATAATGAGGTTATAACCGAACTGTGACAAACGCTTCCGCACCAACACTTGCAAGTTTTAGTGCTGAAAGTCCACACCCATGATTGTTTTGATGAGGTTATAACAACTGTTTTGATAATATTTTCCAGGTTTCAACCAATGTGAAACCAACAATTCCAATAATATTTAAAATTTACATAATTAATGCTATATAATATTTCGCAAATAATGACTATTAAGTCATGAAGTTGATCATGTTATTTATTGCAATAAAAATCCATAACTTAATAAATTGAGTTGTATATTTATAATTAATATAAAAATATATTAATACATTTTCCTTTCATTTTTACACGGCCTTATATGTTAAATGTTAAATTTGAATAATTTCACCTATTAATTATACATTTTGATAATATTAGTCTTTCCATCAATTTATGACAATGTACTTTCATTTTATAATCGAACAATATTTTTGGTCATTTGTATATCGTTTCATGCTTCCAGTCGATACTTTCACTTATAAATGTGAATTCGTCATTTTCGTGAATTACAATACCAACTTGTGTTATTATAGAAATTTACATATAATCTTGTGATTTTTGATATAATTAAGTAATATATCACAACGAGAGATAATTATGTCATTTATAGCATTCTACTATAATTTATGCGATTTATTGAAGATCTATACATTTTCAATTTGTTAATTCATGAGTGTTTGACCAATATCAAAATATGATGCTATTTTAACATATAACTAATGTAAATCATCAAAACTTAATTAGACACGTATATATTCTCTCCTAAATATTAAAACATTAAAAGAGTGATCGTAGAAACTAACTTTCGTAGTGTGATCCCGATCCCGGTGTTTTGGTGAAACTTTTCGTGAATAACTGTCAGGTCACCTTCCTTGGACTTTAAAACAGTTCCAAGTTTGTTTTGGAAATGATTTCTCAAAAAAAACAATTTTGGTTTTTTATAATTTATGGAGGAACCGGTTTTTATCAAATATTACAAACGAGAGTTGTTTGGTCATTTTAATACAAAGAGGGGCTAATTTGTTATCTATTTCACAAAAGGAGCTGTTTTGGAAATAACTCAGCAAAAGGAGGTTTACTTAGTAAATTAATTAATCAAAAGCGACCATCTTTGATCAATCTTTACAAATAAGGGTTGTTTTGGCATTACTCAATATTTGTAGGGGATGAATCGGCGAATAGGATTTTTTTTTTTTTTTAAAAAAGAATTAGCGCTTTTGTGCCCTCGTCTGATAAATCCAACGAAATGGAACATGAATGAAAGCGAACAGTTACACAAACGAAGCACACAAGCGCCTCCGATGATTCATCTGCCGAGAAGGAAATAGAACGGGGGCAGCTTATGTTCCCGGCAACGGGAAAAGGGACCTCCGGTCCTTGGTTTCCTCTGGTCGAGAAGGCAAATCACGAACGAAGCAGTGACAGGGAAGCCTCGGTGGTGAAAGACCCGTTGAGAAGAAGAGCACCTCCGGTTCCTTATCGGTTTGTAGAGGGTGAGTAACGAAAGCAGCAAGGGCTGCTTAAGCAGCTCCTGCGCTTCTTCTGTCTCGGAAGAAAGGTGCGAAGGTGGGGAATCAATAGGGGGCTTCCAGTCTCCGATGTTTGCTCCGGGGAAACACCCACTTCGGTCGTTTTGCTCTAGGTGGTTGAAAGGTACGCGGACAGGGGCTGCTCTGGCAGCTCCCCTGATCTTCTTTCTATTTCTTCTTCTTCTTCTTCTTCTTCTTCGTCTTTTTTTTAATGAAATCATTGGAAATTGGATGTTTGGGTTTGCTTTTCACATAAAATCGATATAGAGAAAGGATGTTTGGGTTGTTTCTTGTGTTCACAGGGGTGTTTGTGAGATTGGCACTCGACAGAAGTAGTATGAGGAGGAGAAGTATCATGGCGGCCGGCAGCCTCTTCTTTTGGCCGGTGGTAAACAGGGGGGAAAGAAGGAGGGCAACGTTGTAGCCATCGAACAAGAGGGGGTAGAAGAGAGGCTGTCGCCTCCTTGTTTTCACCGGGAATCAACACACCTCCGGTGTGTTTCTGAACAGCCAATGTAAGAAAAAAAAAAAAAAAGAGAGAGGGGTCGAGAGTTTTTGTGGGAGTAAAGTAAGAATGATTAATTTCTGTAATATGTGATCTTCACTCAGATTTTGGAAGACTTTTTGATGGATTTGTGGTACTAGGAAAATTTTGAAAGGATTTTGAGAATACAATATATTCATTGATTCATGTGTGTATAAGTGTGATGTATTGATTGTGTATTTTTTTTTTTTTTTTTTTTTTTTTTTTGTATAAATAGAATACATTAGTTTGTGTGAGATTGTAGGGAGTGAATGGTTGATTTAGTCTAAGTGTACTTCCTTGATTTTCTAGTGACCTTGGGTATGCACTTCAAATCCTATATATATATATATATATATATATATATATATATATATATATATATAGGGCTAGGTTATTTTGTTTCTTACATCTATTGTCTGACCGTAAGCACAATTCTGGACCAATGGATGAATAAAATCATTGATCATGATCCGAAGGTCAACGTTATTACAATAGGTTAACATTTACCATATAATCATACAAATTTCAGCAGAATGATATTCTAGTTAATTAACCTATATTAAAAAATAAATTTTTCAGATTTTAAGGGATTATTAACTTCCTTTTTTTAAATCTGAATTTTTTAAATTAATTCAAATTTAATTCTATTATAATTTCTAATACTAACCGATTTTGTTCAGTCAGAATATCAGAGAGTCAAACATAAACAAGTAAATATATTTTTGATTTTATTATTGCAGAATATGGTTCACTCAATATAGTTCTTTATAATTAACAAAGAATTATACAACAGATTATCAAGAATAACATTTTGTAAAGATTACGGATTTTATTTTTTTAAGAATCACTAATTACATTAATTCGTAAAAAATAAGACGTACATTTATTCTTAAAGATTAAAACTATGAATGGTTGAAATTCTTTTTGTAGATGATTGAAGTACATAAATCAATTAAATGTAAAGAATATGATATGGTGATGAAATTATTAGACTAACCTAAAGTTGATTCGAGGATATCTTAAGAGAAACCAACATATAAAGCTTCCCAAAGGCTTCAGGAAGATTTATCGGACAAAGCGACCTCTTCAAGTTGATTCGCCAAGCTTTCTTCGATCTTCACCAGTCGCGACCTAGCGATATCAACAAATTCATGATCGGAGCACTCGCCTAGGGTTTTTGAGTACATATCATACACGCATGGAATAGAATTGAGTAGTTGTGCTGGTTATAAATAAGAGATATTAGGTCAACTTATATTTATTTTGTTTCCTTAATTACAAATGCAAAAAACAAGAAAATACCCTTTTTGATTTAATTAATTATTTAATTATTTGCTAAATTGTGATTGGTGCATTTAGGAACATAATAGTTGCTAGAAACATTTGAACCTAGCTCTCTTTCTCTCTCTCTTTATATATATATATATATATATATATATATATATATATATATATATATATATATAAGGCTTGTAGATACCATTTATTGATATACTTAATATATATTCTTGTGTTATGAGTTTGTTTCATAAATATGTGCAATATATACATACAAATCGAAACCCATATGTTAAGAAATGTTAAAATTGTTAATTTATTAAATCTTGATCTTTCTATAGCCCCTTTTTGATATATATATATATATATATATATATATATATATATATATATATATATATATATATATATATATATATATATATATATATATAGGAAGATGATCAAATGAGAACACCTAATAGGTTGAGAACGCAAGAACAGTTCTGGACCAATCAATATATAAGGGCATAATAGTAAATGAATATTTTAATTAAATTAAAATTTAATCAAATTCAATCAAATTTCCTTAAGTTTAGGATCGGTTACCAAAAAACAAAGAAATATTCAATTTTTTATTTTTTTATTAATGTAACATAAAAAACGTTTTAGTCAAATTTATTTAAAATATATAAAAAAAATCTTAAAAAATCATTTTATTTTTCTATTTTACGTTTTTGTTTTCAAAAAAATGAATAGAAATCCAATTTCAAATCAATACACTTGTATTCAGAAACGAAATGTTTCTTCAGAAAAACCAAATACTACTCCAATCACAAATGAATATACATCAAATTACAAATAATTCAATCCTTTTTTCATCAACTGAAATGAATACACTACTATTCATAAATAAATACAATCATTTATATATTAATACACTTCTATTTACAAATGAATACACTACTATTCTTAAATTAATACACCTTCTATCATAAAATGCATACCTCTAATAATAAATAAATACTCATTCATATGAATACACTAAAATTCATAAATACGTACAACCATTCATACATGAATACAAAGCTATTCATAAATAAATACACTGTTATTCATAAATAAATACACATTCTATCATAAACAAGTAGAATACCCTTATTTAACAGAACATGCAAAAACCTTCATAAATCTGAATTTGAAACCTTTTATCAAACAATCCCTTCACATCTTCATAAAAACATTTCTCTCTTTCTTCCTTATAAACCTCACCATCTTTTGAAATTAAAGGAAGCCTAGTCTCAGAGCAACTTGAAATGTATTCTAATTGAAGGAAGAATAATTTCATTTTCCTGTGTCGTTTAAGATGGATGTCTGATTGCAATCTTAAGATGAAGGTGGAATGATTTCATCTTCGGAAATGATGAATCTGAGTTCTAGAAACAATAATGTGGGTGTGAGATTATAACTTAAGAACTTTAGATTATTTGACAATAAAATAAGTGAACAAAAGGTTAATACAACCTTTATTTAATTGTCTTTCAGAAGTACAGGATGTCCAAATTCATCCATGAATCATCCAAAGGCAAGTTTAATTGGTTAAACCACTCCAGACATCAAACTAAACCAAACGACCAATAATTGATGCTACATTTGAAATGAAATAAGCGAACAAAAGAAGGAAGGATTTCACCTGTCTTCGGCAATGATGAATCTGAGTCCCAAATCTGGAAACAATAGCTAGTTCGAAAGAGAAAGGCGGAATGATTTCATCTTCTTGTGTGTTTCAAGACGGATATCCGATTGCGATCTGAACCAGGTACTTAACTCCCTCTCGGTTTTCCACGAATCGATTGGAGGTTCGATTGAGATCGAATTACAGGAGGGCGATCGGAAATCTACTTGCAGGTCCGATTAGGGCTACGAAAATCAAAGGTGTGGTGGAGGTAGGCTAAGAGATGAATATATCTTGAACATTAATGGGTTTCTCATCTTGAATCGAAGATGATGATGGAGGTTGATGGTTAAACCTGATGCTAGCGATGGTGGTGGATCAATGATGTAGGGTTGTGCAAAATTGGTGGCGTAGGGATGATATGATGATGATGATGAACAGATGGAGACGGTGGAGGCGTACCTAAGTTTACAGAGAGATGAAGAGAGATATGGTAAATGGAAGGAAATAGGTGAGTGATTGAGGATTATAGGAATTAACTAACGGTGGTATAGGTCTAATTACTATAATATTGTTATCATCATTTAAAGTTACATTTTAATACCTATAACTTTTAGAATTTTACATAAATAGCTCGTTTGATAATAGCTTTAGATTTAATTATTTAAATGGCCCAGATGTGTTCTCGCGTTCTTAACATTTTAGGTGTTCTCATTTGATCCTACTCCTAT
Source organism: Lactuca sativa (assembly GCF_002870075.4). Classification (NCBI taxonomy): domain Eukaryota; kingdom Viridiplantae; phylum Streptophyta; class Magnoliopsida; order Asterales; family Asteraceae; genus Lactuca; species Lactuca sativa. Next base: position 176,007,114 of record NC_056629.2, read on the forward strand.
ATATATATATATATATATATATATATATATATATTAGTGTTTTTTATTAACCTGCACACAAACAAACACACTCAATGAAAATTTTTATTTTTAACGTTACAAATAAATTAAATTTTTGGTGATTTTTTATTCGATCTTCACAATAGATGGTTTGAGCAGTTTCAAATGTTCTAAAAGAAATTATATATATATATATATATATATATAATATATTTAATATAAATTATAAACATAAATTTACATACAATTGGTTATTAACACATAGTGGTTCGTGGTGATTTGACCTTCAAACTCTGATCGATTTTTATAAATTGTTACATTAACTCATTAAGTAATTAATCTTTATCTATGTCTAGTACCATATACCATTCTACACGATACTTACTCTTATTAAGTACTTAATATTTATCGATGTCTAGTTCCACTTTATCATCTTCTAACTCTATCTTCTATTTGTTGGGTATTAGCAAATACCCTTCTCATCTTACCCACATATTCTTTGTATACATGAATGCTCTGCTACATGTATCTTTTATATACCTTTTACATACTCTTAATATGTGTACGTGACCTAATACATGCTCTCACAAAAATATTCTTCATCTATCTTCATATCATTACTTGAGGACATTCACTTAGTGCCCCAAGCTACAACATATATATATATATATATATATATATATATATATATATATATAACATAAATCTAAAGAGAAAGTGAGAGTAATAACCCACCTTATCAGATAGTGAAGACTAATTATCCCCTTTTCCCTCTTCGCTGCCATTAATGCATTTTGGATCCATCTTCTTTGCTTTTAGGCCTAATCATACACATACACAAGTATCTTAATACTTATCTTAGCCTATTAAGAGCTTAACGACTCTTAAGGACAAATCGATCACTTAATGGATCATTAATCTAACTTTTCATTTTCTAACTCTTAATCTCATCTAATTAATGAATTATGCATCCCACAATGTAAAATTCATCATAATCTTACTCTAGTGCATCAATTCAGAATTCAATTAGTTAGGGTTTCAAACCTTAACTCCACATACATTGAATTCACCATGGAACTCACTTTATAAGCTTGATTAAAGCATCTAAACACTATCATTAACATAGTAATCAAGCTATAGGTTGATCAATTCAACCAATCTACTCTAATCAAACATTTCACCAAAATGGAGTAATCTTACCTTGATGTGGAGACGATAAACATCCTAACAACCCACCATCTCTAATTTCTATTCGCACCATTTGGGCAACAAAATCGTCCTCTTTGAGCTCCTAATCGATACCCCCATAAAAATGGATCGGATGAGCTCTTATATGACATCCCCCATTTTCAGAACCAATTAAAACATTTTATTTACGCTTTATAAAATTGAGATGCAGAAATTCATTGTTAAACAAAACGTTATTGAGATAGCAAAAGTTATTTCATTTATTTAAAACTTTGAGGATGCCATTGTTCATATCTAAACATACGCTACATCATAATATTAAAAGTTCCTAAAACTACTTATTACAGGCACATCCCTTTATTCAACTAAACATCCTAACTAGACTTCGACAACCTTACATCCGCTACCTGTGATGCATAAAATGAGTGGGTCAGGTTTGGGAAAACTTGGTGAGATGCATAGGCTTTTCAAGCTTATATTAATTTAATGATAATAATTAATATCACATGTTGTCAAATAATATATGTAATCTGACCTAAGACAAACTACCAAACCTGACCGATCCTCACAGATCCTAGCAACGTAATTCACTAGAAAGCCTAGAATAGTCAAGTGTTGTCATCTACTCTAGTCGATGACCCAGACATACCTAATGATTTTTGATCTGGACTCATCATTTATGGTCATCCAAGATAGAGGTGGAACACGACACTCTGCTATCTGATCTCACACCGTACCCCGGAATGAGACCTATCTAATGTCTAGCTTATTGAGAACTAAACACCTTTTACAAGTCTAATATAACTAACCCATACTTATACCCTTGTTGCAGAAATCGGCCTTGGTAGCCGATAAATCAGCGATTAATCATTTGGCAGCCTCAAACCGATTACGATTAGGGTGCTTGGCGGTAATTCGTTAAAATCGGTCAAACTCGGGCTTGGCGGTCCTCGGCGGTCATAGGCGGGAAATATTTAAAAAATTCAAAAAAAAAATTTCAAATATTACACCAAAGTTTTGAAATTTTAAATTTTTAAGCTTTCAAATTAAAATAGGGAGAATTTCGTATACGCCCTTCCTAAACAGCTAAATATCGTATTTGCCCGACCTAAATTCTAAATATCGTATTTGCCCTTGTTAATGTTTTTTAATATCATAAATACCCAAATCTATTTTTTGATTATTTTTATTGATTTATAATCTTTTTACAATTTTAAAATCATTAAAGCTAAAAAAACATTTGAAATAGACAATTTTGCCCATGTTTCCTAAATTCCAACATTCATACCCACGTGAAAAGAAAGAAATCGCAGATTCACGTCCTGCTTCATCAATCGGCTTCCCTTGCATCTTCGTCAATCAACAATCACGCACACAATCCTTCCGATCGCATCTTCCTTCGGTCTTGCAGCGTCCTTCTGATCGCAACACACAACATCCTTCTTTCCCCCTGTTGTCGCACACTCTCATCGTCGCATCAGGTAATGTCGATTGTTCAATTGTTCCGATTGCAGCTTTCCATTTCTTCAATTTCATTTTTAGGGTTCCTAGTTTCAATTGTTCAGATTCTTTTAACAATCAGCTTAGTTATGTTGTATTTGATAGCTTAGTTATTTTGATTTGAGCTACGATCAGGTTTAATTTTGCCTTTCCAGTGAACTTCGAACGTTTATTTTTCCCTATGATGTTCAACCGAGCTTCGACCCCAATCAAGCCAATCCAGTATGAAGTTCTTCACAAGTAATTGTTTTGTTAATTGGATTTTGGTATTACATAAGCTTACCATGTATTTTGTTGATTATTAAATCTTTAAAAGTACGTTTTGTTTCGATTTTGGTATTAGATCAGCTTACAAATTAGCCTCACATGTCACATGGAATGTTTAACTTTGACTATAAGGTACATTATTCATCTAGTAATTTATGTTCTTGAATTACATTGTACCTTTAAATTCATTTTAGTGTCCTATTTGTTTTGATGAAAAAAAATCCAATTTGTTATGGTCAGTTGTTTTTCTTGATGCAAGGTAGTGATTACAGGACACAGTTCCAACTAGGAAATGGTGGCCTCCTTGGAGCTAGTTATATCCAGGTAAAAGATCCCTTATCCTTTATATTTTAGATATTAAATTATATTTCTTTTTTTTAGTTTTTTCATATCAGCAATTTCTTGTGGGTAATATTATGCTTGAAGAGTGTGATCCTTCATTGTCATTAGGTGGGGAAGTATTCTGAGTTGGGTCAGCATCACAAATCTGGTCTTGGCTATGCTGCAAGAAACACTATTGAAGTTGTTGAAAACTAGTAATGCCTTGTTAGCATCACAATTCTGGTCTTGGGTATTTATGATATTAAAAAACCTTAACAAGGGCAAATACAATATTTAGAATTTAAGAAGGGCGTATACGAAATTTTCCCTTTAAAATATTATACTAAAATTTTTATAAATTCAAAATTTTAAAATTTAAAATGTTCAAATACTTAATTTGTTAGGAAATATTAATTTTTTAAATAATTTTATTAATAATTTAGGGTCCCCGTCTGATTAATCGCTTATCGCCAGTCGACCGTCGAGCTACTGCCGAACGATTTTTACAACCTTGACTTATACTAAAGGCATTATATGTCCATTTATAGTTCCTAATTGCAAGCACTATCTTACTTATATTATTAGCACAGAAAATAAAACGAACACACAACAAAAACTTTTCTTATACTTATGTACTTAATAGTAACTATGCACTAACTTAACAAAGTGTCTGGTGTGTAACATCCCGATGTCAAGGTAATTTTAATTTCAACCCTATGTTTGAATAATATTGTATCTTGATCCTTCGTTGAGGAAGATTGCTAGATTGACCCATAATGGCAATATACTAATTTTGACTAGGATTCGTACGCCGAGCGTAGGTTGTGTATGCTAGGCGTACTAAGGCATGCGCTAGTACGCTCGGCGTACACCTCTTACGTGGGGCGTACATGAAGAAATTGCAAACCCTAATTTTCAGGGTTTGGTCCATATATAAGCGCCAAATGGTACGATGCGTGTTCCTAATAACGTTACTATAATTAAATAAAAGCTATATTAAAAATAGAGTAGGCGTAGCTCACTTGCAGCGGGTTTTATAGAAAATCGGGCATCGCTTAGAGGAGCGTTTCCGAACCGAAAGACCCTTTTTCTCAGGACTCCGGGAACCTTGGGGCTTCCTTCGGGAGCCAGGGGGTTTACCTAGGGTTTAGGGGGGTTAGGATAGTCTAGAGAGAGAAAGAAACTAGAGAGAGTGGATTTGGTGCATTTTCCTCGGAACATCTCGCACCCTTTTATAGGGCCAGCTTCGGACTTACGTTGGGCGTTCAGCAGGTTACACGGGCCGAAACTTTTGATAGGGACGACAGGTAGCGAAGGCTCGGTGGTGCGACGTGTTCACTTCTTGGCCAAGGAGACCAGCTGTACGCTGCGCATACGAGATCTCGGACGTTGGTCGTAATGCAAGTGATGGCGTGTTACAATCCAGAGCGAGCTCATTGAACGGCTGGGACTTAGGCCACGTCATCAATCCATGCATCAGCTTCGCAAATTGCCCCCTTAACTTCTAAAATTCGTAACTTCCTCGTACGAGCTCCATTTTCGACGTTATTTATATCCACGCGTAGGCGGGAACATACTCTACAACTTTCGTTTAGACGTCGTCGGCTAATTTTGACTTTATTTTAAAAGTTATATTATTAATAGGCCGGGACAGGATTGGTCCGTTAAAAATTCATAACTTCTTTATCCGACATCCATTTTCGTCTGACTTTTTATTGTTACGCTACTATTAATGAGATCTTCAATTCTCGTTTAGGTTGTGTCGGCTAAAAACTGCTCGGCCTAATATTCGAACTTTGAGCTGTACACTGCTAAGTCGAAACTTTGAAAAATCATAACTTCCTTATACGAAGTCAGATTTGGGCGTTCTTTTTATGTACACTCTCGGTTTAATGTATTCTACGACTTTTTTTTAGATCGCTAAGGCTAAAAATCGCTCCATCATAAATTCACTATTTACACTTCCCGGTGTCATGTCGGTTACATCGCGAAACTTCGACGGGTCGTTACTTGTTCGTTATAACATGGATTTTGGCGTTCTTTATATATACGAAACCCTTGAGACATATTCTACAACTTGGTTAAGATTATTTATTCTAAATAATCTTTTGTCGAAAAGTCGTTTTCGACCCCTATTATCTCTAAATTGACTAGCATGGATCTACGGTCGTTACACATACGCACAAGATTGACGTGACAAACATGATTTGGTAGGTGTTAGAATAACATTTATTAAAATTTCACGTGTAGATTTTTGATAGTTCATTGTTCATCTCTACTCTACATGTTTTCTTCAAACTACTAATTTCATGACTCATACTAGGTTTAAGTTTAGGGTTCTCAAGGATTTCTTTGCATATCCTAATTAAAGTTACTTCAACATATGAGTTTGTATTAAGAAATACACCAAATATTGTTGTTGTTTCCTAGATTTCTTTCCTTGTGCCAATTACGATTGCTCTGAATTGAGTTATCGCCTCTTGGTTCTTCAATCTTGGGTAGTTTCACCATCTTCATAACAAACTTTTCTTTAACCAATACTTGTTCTAATTTATGTATCTCACTTCCATGAGCATCTTCGTTAGTTATTCTCAAGTTGTGGCATAAGCGGAGTCAAAGCTTATAATTTATGTATAGTAGTTCTACCAGGTAAAGTCAGTTTCCTTAAAGGTGTAGGTGGCCATCTTTTGGAATTGGATGGTTCAACTTAAGTCGGACGGTTAACAGCAGAAAGAAACAAATTGATTGAATACCTAATCTTAATTCGAAAAGATTCATGAATGTACATATTTTTACAAGGTATTCATGAGACATCTAATAGAAGCATTTGTAGAATATCATAGTCGAGAAATTAGCATTCCTAGATAAACTTCGAACATAATTTATGTTTATGATACTTATAGTTTCATGAGTATTTGAGGTAAATAGTTGCCAAGTATTCGTAAGCGTTCACTAAAATTTTGGGAGTTCTTAAGCGATTCGAACTGTGATTTTCTTTAAATATTAAGGATTCCAAGCATTTTAATCAACCAACAACCAAATCCAAGCTTGATTTTGCATCGGTATAACCATAATTAAACATATGTGATAGCTCTATGTCTAGTTGTGGTTAGGCCCATGTACAACTAACTTAGCCAAGGTGTTTGACCTAAAACCTTGCATTGTATTAGAAATATAGGGTTCGAGTTCATATATGTATATATGTATAAACTTATATTTGTAGGTTAAGGAATATACCTATCCTAAGAGAGTAAGCCCTACACTATAGTCGCGCTCTCCTAAGGAAGTACTAGTTCACTATAGCCAATAGCTCTGATACCAATCTGTCACAACCTCCGTCGCCGCCGAAAACACCGATGTGGGTGACATAAATCATTAATCACATTTACAGAACATACATTGAATAATACAAATATAATCATCTATTATAACCGAAATAGAAATTACATTGACAACGACTATTGCTAAATCGCGACACACGCCTAACAATTCGGAGTTTAAAAAGGTATAATAAAATACGGAGAGTCTTCTCAGTGAACACTTCCGACCTGCTAAATAACCTGAGAATAAATGCATTTAAAATACGTCAACAAAAATTGTTGGTGAGTTCTACAAGTTTTGACACGAAGTAATTTTATAATCCAAAAGTGTTTTATAAAATTTCTCTGGTTGACTAGCTTGTATAAATACATATTTTTTTTTATCAAAAGTATAAAAATAAACGGGTTTTAAATGTTTATTTGGACTCATTTAAAAATATATCGTTTGCTCAAATCAAAATCTAACCATTTGTTGAATATATAAGAAAATCAAATTTATAACAAATCTTTACGGTTCTCATGACCAAAAATGATTTTTATATAAAGATTTTAAATACTCATTTATATAAAAGAAAGTCATATCACTCTTTGTGAAAAGATAAAATATCTAAATTTACTCTTGAAACCTTGTTTAAGCATTCATACAGTTTATATGTAAAACTCTTAAGTTTCAAATTTATGAACTTTGTAAATTCACGTCGTAGTATTTATTAAGTATTATCTTACTTAATTTGGGAACCGACACTTAACCAGTAGAGCAAACTCCTCCCACAGAAATATTATGTTTTAGTATAAAACAAAAGGTTTATATAAATAACTTTTTAATTATAAGTTATTAAACTTTAATCAGTCGTGTCGTGATATTAATTAAGTGTTATACAACTTAATTTATGGTATTGACACTTATCACTTTGAGTCACAAGCTATCTTACTACGTACAGTCTCTTTCAACTAGCATCACCGAACAAAAACATCGTACAACCTAATATCAATTCTATACGGTGACAAGGCGGAACCAGGATCTATAATGAGGTTATAACCGAACTGTGACAAACGCTTCCGCACCAACACTTGCAAGTTTTAGTGCTGAAAGTCCACACCCATGATTGTTTTGATGAGGTTATAACAACTGTTTTGATAATATTTTCCAGGTTTCAACCAATGTGAAACCAACAATTCCAATAATATTTAAAATTTACATAATTAATGCTATATAATATTTCGCAAATAATGACTATTAAGTCATGAAGTTGATCATGTTATTTATTGCAATAAAAATCCATAACTTAATAAATTGAGTTGTATATTTATAATTAATATAAAAATATATTAATACATTTTCCTTTCATTTTTACACGGCCTTATATGTTAAATGTTAAATTTGAATAATTTCACCTATTAATTATACATTTTGATAATATTAGTCTTTCCATCAATTTATGACAATGTACTTTCATTTTATAATCGAACAATATTTTTGGTCATTTGTATATCGTTTCATGCTTCCAGTCGATACTTTCACTTATAAATGTGAATTCGTCATTTTCGTGAATTACAATACCAACTTGTGTTATTATAGAAATTTACATATAATCTTGTGATTTTTGATATAATTAAGTAATATATCACAACGAGAGATAATTATGTCATTTATAGCATTCTACTATAATTTATGCGATTTATTGAAGATCTATACATTTTCAATTTGTTAATTCATGAGTGTTTGACCAATATCAAAATATGATGCTATTTTAACATATAACTAATGTAAATCATCAAAACTTAATTAGACACGTATATATTCTCTCCTAAATATTAAAACATTAAAAGAGTGATCGTAGAAACTAACTTTCGTAGTGTGATCCCGATCCCGGTGTTTTGGTGAAACTTTTCGTGAATAACTGTCAGGTCACCTTCCTTGGACTTTAAAACAGTTCCAAGTTTGTTTTGGAAATGATTTCTCAAAAAAAACAATTTTGGTTTTTTATAATTTATGGAGGAACCGGTTTTTATCAAATATTACAAACGAGAGTTGTTTGGTCATTTTAATACAAAGAGGGGCTAATTTGTTATCTATTTCACAAAAGGAGCTGTTTTGGAAATAACTCAGCAAAAGGAGGTTTACTTAGTAAATTAATTAATCAAAAGCGACCATCTTTGATCAATCTTTACAAATAAGGGTTGTTTTGGCATTACTCAATATTTGTAGGGGATGAATCGGCGAATAGGATTTTTTTTTTTTTTTAAAAAAGAATTAGCGCTTTTGTGCCCTCGTCTGATAAATCCAACGAAATGGAACATGAATGAAAGCGAACAGTTACACAAACGAAGCACACAAGCGCCTCCGATGATTCATCTGCCGAGAAGGAAATAGAACGGGGGCAGCTTATGTTCCCGGCAACGGGAAAAGGGACCTCCGGTCCTTGGTTTCCTCTGGTCGAGAAGGCAAATCACGAACGAAGCAGTGACAGGGAAGCCTCGGTGGTGAAAGACCCGTTGAGAAGAAGAGCACCTCCGGTTCCTTATCGGTTTGTAGAGGGTGAGTAACGAAAGCAGCTCCTGCGCTTCTTCTATCTTGGAAGGAAGGTGCGAAGGTGGGGAATCAATAGGGGGCTTCCAGTCTCCGATGTTTGCTCCGGGGAAACACCCACTTCGGTGGTTTTGCTCTCGGTGGTTGAAAGGTACGTGGACGGGGGCTGCTCTGGCAGCTCCCCTGATCTTCTTTCTATTTCTTCTTCTTCTTCTTCGTCTTTTTTTGATAGAAATCATTGGAAATTGGATGTTTGGGTTTGCTTTTCACATAAAATCGATATAGAGAAAGGATGTTTGGGTTGTTTCTTGTGTTCACAGGGGTGTTTGTGAGATTGGCACTCGACAGAAGTAGTATGAGGAGGAGAAGTATCATGGCGGCCGGCAGCCTCTTCTTTTGGCCGGTGGTGAACAGGGGGGAAAGAAGGAGGGCAACGTTGTAGCCATCGAACAAGAGGGGGTGTATTGGTAGCTCCAATCGATAGGAAAGGCTAACTATCCCCTTTTCCCTCTTCGCTGCCATTAATGCATTTTGGATCCATCTTCTTTGTTTTTAGGCCTAATCATACACATACACAAGTATCTTAATACTTATCTTAGCCTATTAAGAGCTTAACGACTCTTAAGGACAAATGGATCACTTAATGGATCATTAATCTAACTGTTCATTTTCTAACTCTTAATCCCATCTAATTAATGAATTATGCATCCCACAATGTAAAATTCATCATAATCTTACTCTAGTGCATCAATTCAGAATTCAATTAGTTAGGGTTTCAAACCTTAACTCCACATACATTGAATTCACCATGGAACTCACTTTATAAGCTTGATTAAAGCATCTAAACACTATCATTATGTGACAACCCCAAATCTAATTCCGTTACAAACCCCATTTTCACTAACGGAACGTGTCACTATACGTTATTTTATGCAATATTTGGAACCGTCAATATCCGAATATCTAAGTTTATGCATAACTTAATATTATCATAAGAAATATAACTCGTATGTGTTAACCCCATTTAACCTAATAGAGTTGTATTACCTTTTCTACCACTTTACCCGGGTAAAAAGTTTTAACCCAGTTAAATTTAAACATCGGGTAGCCGTGTATCGGGTGCGTTTCCCAAGACATATGCAATGGGTGTGCACAACATTTGAACACTCATTCACTACACACCCACTCTCTCTCTCTCTCTCTCTACTTTCTCTCTCTAGACTCAAAAACGACCCCGATTCCGCTAATTTCCGACTTCCAAACGTAAGTACTCATCCCCTATCTTATTCTAGACATGCTTCATTGAATTTGTGGGCCAAAAACCATAGGAATCAAGATTTAAAGAGGAGTTTACGGCCTAAGAAGCTCCTTAGGCCGTAAACCCCCAAATCCAAGCCAAAGACCAAGTTTCTCCTTCTTGTATGTTAGTATACTAATTAAGGCATATAACTAGAAGAGTTTGGACCTTAGAACACAAGAGAATGATGCTTGAAAAGGAGTTTACGGCCCAAGCATGTGCTTAGGCCGTAAACACCTCAAACACCCCACAAATCCATGTTTTAAGTCCCAAAAACACTTCTAGGGTGTTTGGTGAATTAGACTTGACTCCAAGGAAGGCTTGAGTGCATTAAACATCAACATTTGAGGCCAAAAAGAGGAGTTTACGGCCTAGCATAAGCTTGGGCCGTAAACACCCAAATTTTTGTGTCAAACAAGTCCCTAAACTACCCTCGTGCATGAAAGGAATTTATCTAAGGCCTATGGAAGTGTGGTGTACAATTAAACTTCACATTTGGATACCAAATGAAGAGTTTACGGCCAAGGATGTTCTTGGGCCGTAAACTCCCCAAAAATGTATGCCAAATTGTTCCAAACTCACTATAGGGCCTTCTAGGATTTTTCTAAGCCATTTGGGACCATGTTGTACAAGTAAAACCTTCATCTTGAAGGGTCTATAGGAGGTTTACGGGCCAAGAACAAGTCTTAGCCGTAAACTCCCTAAAAATGACACAAATTAGGATGTTTAATCCTTCCCTCTTGGTCCATAACACACACCACTAAATCAAGGAAGTGAGATAAGGCCCTAAACACACATTTTGGAGTGTCACAAGAGTTTACGGCCAAGCCTAGGGGGCTTACGGCCGTAAAATCCCAATGAGTGACTTCTAGGACATAAAATCTAAGAAAGTGAACTCATGGACCCTCCCATAAATCATCCATGGCCTTGTACCACTCCCGGGAACCCTTTCTAGGCCTTAAAACCCCGAAAACGACACTAGAATGTCCAAATACTATAATGAGAAGCATAAGATGATTAACTTCTTGTAAAATACATATTTCATATGACATTAGGGTCCTAAAAGGTGCTCAAGTGGTTATTTGGTACCAAACGCTCAATCGACACTTTTACCCGATTTACCCGATTCACCCGATTTCCGCGATTTCAGGTGAGTTCATACCCCTTTAATGAACCTTTCAAGTGTTTTACATGTTTTAGGGGGGAGATACAAGTTGCTTACAAATGTTATGTAAACTTTTACAGAACGATTTCCGAGTTACAAGGATTAATCACATGTGATTCACTACTCTTAGTTCAAATCACATGCGATTTGTCCCTATACCTTAAAAACGGGTTTGTCCCTTTTCAAACTATTTTTAAACATTGAACCAGAATTTAAATGTTCATTTGGCAAAATACTTTTATTTAATCAATTTTCTTATAAAATGTAACCACTCTGATATATTTATATAAATAAGACTTGGAGGACTTAGGACCGATACACTGCCTTATTTCCTGTTCTTGTTTGATTGTGGGCTTAGGGTAGTAGTTATCCGTCCGACTGTCGTTGATTTCTTACTTATATAAAATCTGTATATCAGTATGGGATACGAATATTACTGCTTTCACTCAATGCTAAAGTCACTAACGTGCTAAGAAACATCCCCACTAAGATAACCATAATAGGTATGGTTAGGGTCGCTACCGCTACTACTCGTTAAAGTATTTACCATCTACACTATAATACTCACTATCACTAGACGATACACTAGTAAGAGAATACACTATGATTAACACCAAAAGATTACTACACTATAACAACAGAGAAAACACTGAACAAACAATAATACACTAACCCACTACGAGATACTCTATTCGCTATCCACTACGCCCGGAGTTTTCCAGCAGGGAGACGACTCTACATGTATAGATCTATACGGGGCAGACGCTATTACATCCCGACTGTTAATCTCAGTCCGCGCCGTACAGGCCCAGGGATGCCACTACTTCACTATACTATGCATGGCCGGGAAGGTCATGGGATCCTCTATCATCCTCACTATTAGTAATATACAAGGAATACCCTATAACTACTCTAAAATACTACACTAAATGCTAAACTGCATCCCGAAGTAAGTAAGTATCTATCACTAAAGGAAGCTTGCACCTCTATCACTGATTGACAGGCTCAACCTGTTCCATCACACAGGTTATTTGGAGATTGCCAATGTATCTATAAAATAAACTGTTTTCAAAGGAATAAAGAAGGCATACTTTTCACAAATTGTCACTTACAATGTTTTTCCTGGAAAATATGGGATTCTCTAAGTTTCTACTACTTATGAACGTAATGATACATTTTTAACACTAACGTTTTGTATACAGAAACTCACACTAAACTCTTATGAACTCACCAGCTTTATGCTGATAATTGTTTTCAAAATAACTTGTATCTTCAGGTCAAAGATAGACAGGTACAGACGCAGCATTTTTGGAGAAGGTGGAGCACACAAGACCCATCTCTTATTTTTGAATTACTTTTGAGTGATTGTTAAACATTACAGAATACGCATGTAATTAAATTCACTATGTAATGCTATGGTTGTATGTTTCTTGTTTCTACTATTATGCAATTGTGATGATACTGTTCACTACGTCATCCACCCCGAAACATATTCCGCCGTTATCGGTTTTGGGGTGTGACAGATTGGTATCAGAGCATTGTTTATAGTGAATCAAGTATATCAACCTATAAAAGATATACGAACTATAAACACTTCGGGACTAAAACACTCTGAACAAAAATATATACTGTTAAGTATCTAAAAGAGCTAACTAAGTATATATATACACCCATCACTATGAAACGCAGAAATCCGTATCATCCTAGAACAAAACAAAAGTATTAAGATTGTTGGGCATCACAATTGGGTTTAGAGACATATAGTCACATTCAGGGTGATGTAGCCTGATCAACTATGTTTTCCTGAGGGTGACTAGCATGTGCCTAAGTTCGGTTGTGATGTTGCAACAAGTCTAAAACTTACCAACAATACCACAATAACGCTAACATAAGAATACTATAGGAGTATTCTGTATCACTAGATTATACGTATGTGTTAACATCAAGGGTCGTTACTAGTAGGACAATAGTTGCTAAGTGGATACACCACGATTACATGTGATTGGGGCGCTATAGACTCAGAATCTGCAGCCTTTGCTTCATTCCCTGTTCTTGTTTGATTGGGGGTCTGAAGTTAGGGTGGTTTATTCGAAGGACTATCTTGCTTCGGTTACATGTAATCGGTATGCACTATGCAAGTATTGGGTCAACTGGTAATGATTCCTCCTATAAGTATCTTAGAATAGTACGTCTATTAATCTTCTTTTCCCCCTTCTCGCGTAGATAGCATGGCTGGCTTCCACCTACCCGGTGATCCGTACTTTCCGAACCAGGGCAATGGAGGGTGGCTCGAAGAAGAGTCTGACGACGATCACCCTATTCCTTTGGATGATCATCATGCTGAAGGCTTCTCGGATAGCTCGAGCTCCGAGCCAGAAGTCAACAACCAACCTCCTGAAGCCCCGAACCCTAACCCCCGACCGGCATTTCAGGGCCCCACTCCTATGTGGGCAATATCCTTGCATCGATGGAGCGAGGAGCAGGGTCAGCCCTTACCTTACAATGGAGACCGAAGCTTCTATCACATAAGCGAAGGAGGATCGGCGGATCGGGTTCTGCCCATCATGATCCGAAGGATTGCCAGGAATGTTGAGCAAGGTCAAGCCGCTATTGGTCGAATTGTAAAAGTGGATGCCAACTCAAACCTCAATACTGTTCGCATTCGCCAACTCGAGGAAGCCGTGGACAGGACAAGGAGGACCAATGAGGCTCTGCAGCATCAGCTGGCTGCATCCCGAGCTGAAGTTAGGGAACTCCGAGCACGCCAAAGGACTCATGATCGACACCTTCAAGAAGTTATGCGTCAACTAGAGGATCTGAGGGTTCGCCCGACAAGCAGCCGTCGCCAGTAGAAGACATCTAGTTACCTCACTCTTTTGTTTAAAGGACTAGCCTTTTATCTCTATGTTCCGTAGGTCTTTTGTCTGTAAACATTCCTAGTTTAAAAGTACTCTAGTTGAACCTCTAAACTGCCAACATTTTCTCTATGGTGTGATGTAAGACCTACTGCTAGGTCAATTTTCATGAACTTGTGTTGCATCATTAATGCCGGTATATTGGCAGTTGATCTCTCTATTGCTATAACTCTTACCCTGATCTTGGATTACGTTGATTTAATCCACGAAACACTCTATTCATATTCGCAATAGGCTCTTACTATTGCTATCATTTCTATGATCTTCCAGTGAAGGATGCCTCCACGAAAGCGTCCCAACAGAGGAAGACCTGAAACTCAAACCCCTCCTCCACCACCTCCTCCTCCGCAGTTCGATCCGGTGTTGTTCCAAGCGGCTGTGACTGCAGCGGTAACAGCAGCCATGGCCCAAATGAACTCGGGTGATGCGAGCGGTGGAAATTCTAGATTCGGTGAAGTCCACCAGCGAGTGCAGGGATGCACTTATAAGGACTTCATGAATTGTAAACCTGCTTTCTTCGATGGTACCGGAGGAATTCTGGCATTGTCCCAATGGTTCGAAAGAACCGAAGCTGTATTCGAAATGTGCTCTTGTCCCGAAGAGAGCAAAATCAAGTTCGCTACTGCTACCCTCACTAATAGGGCTTTGTCATGGTGGAACGGCCATGTCAATGCACTCTCCTTGGTCACAGCCAATGCCATGGGCTGGGACACTCTAAAAGATCTTATGAGAGGAGAGTACTGCCCTAGGGGCGAAGTTCAGAAGCTTGAGGAAGAACTCTGGAACCTCAAGATGAAGGGGACCGACATAACGGCTTATACGGCCAGGTTTTGCGACTTGGCGGCTATGTGTCCCAACATGATCCCCTCTGAAAGCAAGAAGATTGAATGTTATATCTGGGGTTTAGTGCCCCCGTATCGAGGAAATGTTCTGGCTTCACGCCCTACCACTTTCGACAGCGCCAAGGAATTGGCCCAAAGTCTGATCAACCACGAAATCTCCTCCACTCCAGCAACAACAACCACAACAACAACTGCACCATCCGGATCCTCTGACAGAAAAAGGAAACGATGGGATAAGAAGAAGGGCAAGAAAACTCAAACCGCCTCCAGGGATCAGCAAATTGTGGCGGTTCATGCTGCCACCACCCCGGCCGTACCAGCTGCTCCAGCCCCGCCGAAGGCTTACAGTGGAAACTTGCCTAAGTGTCCCAAGTGCCCTTTTCACCACAACGGTCCATGCCGTGAATTGCAGTGTTCCAACTGCGGTCGGAAGGGCCATACTGTTCGATTTTGCAAGGCCCCTCCCAAACCTATCACACAAGTTCCTGGTACGGGAGTGACCCCGACGTGTTATGGCTGCGGCGAAGCGGGCCATTTTAAGAAGAACTGTCCGAAGACTGCAAATGCTGGGGGAACTGGAAGGTTACTTGCTATCGGTCACAATGAAGCAGTAGCCGATCCCACAGTGGTCACGGGTACGTTTCTTCTCAACAACTCTTATGCTTGTGTCTTATTCGATAGTGGTGCAGAGAGAAGCTTCATAAATCAAAACTTTAAACACTTACTCAAACAAACCCCTCAACCACTAAAAGAAACATTTGTTGTAGAAATGGCTAATGGGAAGACAGAAAGCTCTAATGAAATCTATATAGGTTGTACTCTCACGTTAGATGATCACCCCTTTTTAATCGATCTTATACCAGTCTCAATCAAAAATTTCGATGTCATTGTTGGTATGGATTGGCTAAGCCTTCACTACGCCGACATCCTATGTTCCGAGAAAGCCATTCGCCTGAACTTTCCGAATCGAGAGACCCTAGTGATATACGGAGATAAGCCAAGTACAAACCTTCGTATCATCTCTAGTATTCAGGCTCATAAATACTTGCGCAAGCAATATCGCGCCTTCCTTGCTCACGTCATCGACACTAACCAGAAATCGAAAGATCCAAAAGACATTCCAGTAGTATGCGATTTTCCTGATGTCTTTCCGGAGGATCTCCCAGGCCTACCTCCCAAACGACAGGTTGAATTAAGAATCGACCTAATCCCAGGAGCTACCCCCGTAGCTAAGTCGCCCTACCGCCTAGCGCCCGCCGAAATGCAAGAACTATCCGGTCAACTCAACGAACTGCTTAGCAAGGGTTTTATAAGACCGAGCTTCTCACCTTGGGGAGCTCCGGTCTTGTTCGTGAAGAAAAAGGATGGGTCGTTTCGGATGTGCATCGATTATAGGGAACTCAATAAACTCACGATCAAAAATCGCTATCCTCTTCCTCGTATCGACGACCTATTCGATCAACTCCAAGGAGCAAGTTACTTCTCCAAGATTGATCTTAGATCGGGGTACCATCAGTTACGGGTGCTTGAGGAAGATGTTCCAAAGACAGCTTTCCGAACCCGTTACGGGCATTTTGAGTTCGTAGTGATGCCCTTTGGACTGACTAACGCCCCCGCGGTATTCATGGATTTGATGAATAGGGTATGTTGTCCATATCTAGATCAGTTCGTCATCGTCTTTATTGACGACATCCTCGTCTACTCTCGAAGAGAGGAAGAGCACAGAAGCCATTTACGATTAGTCCTGGAAACCCTGCGATCCGAGAAGTTGTATGCGAAGTTCTTTAAGTGCGAGTTTTGGATCCGAAGAGTTGAATTCTTAGGGCACGTGGTCAGCGAAGACGGAATCCACGTGGACCCCTCCAAAATCAAGGCTATTGAGAACTGGTCAGCACCAAAGACGCCTACGGAAATTCGTCAATTTCTAGGCCTCGTTGGCTACTACCGACGATTCATCCAAAATTTCTCTCGGATTGCGAAACCTCTTACCACGTTAACACAGAAGGGTGTACCATTCGACTGGGAGGAGAAACAGGAGAAGGCATTCCAGACCCTGAAGCAAGCCCTATGCACCGCACCAGTATTATCCCTTCCCGAAGGGACAGAAGATTTCGTCGTATACTGTGATGCATCTAACCAGGGGCTCGGTTGTGTCTTGATGCAACGAGGCAAGGTTATCGCCTATGCCTCGAGACAACTAAAGAACCATGAAGTGAACTACACTACTCACGGCCTCAAGTTAGGAGCGGTCGTCTTCGCACTAAAAATCTGGAGACACTACTTGTATGGGACGAAGAGCGTGGTGTACACTGATCATAAAAGCCTCCAACATATACTGAACCAGAAAGTACTCAACATGAGACAGCGTCGATGGGTCGAGTTACTTAATGATTACGACTGTGAAATTCGATATCATCCGGAGAAAGCCAACGTAGTAGCAGATGCCCCGAGCAGGAAAGAATATTCCGGACGAAGGACCAAGTTGCTAACCATGACCATACACTCACATCTGTCTACGTAAATCAAAGAGGCTCAGCTAGAAGCTCTTAAGCCTGAAAATGCGACAGGAGAATCTCTGCGTGGAATGGATAAGAATCTGGAGGTTAAGGGTGACGGAGCCTATTACTTTATGGACCGAATTTGGACTCCACGCCATGGAGGTTTCAGAGATTTGGTTATGAGAGAAGCACACAACACTCGTTACTCCGTCCACCCGGGTTCGGATAAGATGTATCTGGATCTCAAAAAGCTATACTGGTGGCCGAACATGAAAGCAGAAATCGCTACCTTTGTAGGTAAGTGCCTTACTTGCGCGAAGGTCAAAGTAGAATGTCAAAAGCCATCAGGACTCCTCCAGCAACCAGAAATACCAGAATGGAAGTGGGAGCGAATCACAATGGACTTCATCACCAAGCTGCCCAAGACAGCAGGTGGATTAGATACCATTTGGGTCATCGTTGACAGGTTGACCAAGTCCGCCCACTTCCTACCCATCAAAGAGACGGATAAGATGGAAAAGCTCACTAGGACTTATATAAAAGAAATAGTGCGATTGCATGGCGTCCCTATATCTATTATATCAGACAGAGATAGTAGATTCACCTCTAGATTTTGGCAATCATTACAAAAGGCACTAGGGACGAGGCTGGATATGAGTACAGCCTACCATCCGCAGACTGACGGACAAAGTGAGAGGACGATCCAAACCTTAGAAGACATGCTGCGAGCTTGTGTGATCGATTTCGGGAAATCGTGGGATACACACTTACCTCTTGTGGAGTTTTCCTACAACAATAGTTATCACACAAGCATCAAGGCAGCTCCATTCGAAGCTCTCTACGGCCGAAAGTGCAGATCTCCGTTGTGCTGGGCCGAGGTGGGAGACGCCCAGTTAGCTAAAGGACGAGTTCCTGATAGCGCCCTCACCGGTCCAGAGATCATTCGAGAGACGACTGAGAAGATTGTACAGATACGTGAACGACTAAGAGCCGCTAGGGATCGACAGAAGAGCTACGCTGACAAACGAAGGAAACCCTTGGAATTTCAGGTCGAAGACCGGGTCCTTCTGAAGGTCTCGCCCTGGAAAGGCACGATACGCTTTGGGAAGCGTGGAAAGTTGAATCCAAGGTACATAGGGCCTTTTGAGATTCTTGCCAGAATCGGCCCTGTAGCTTACAAACTAAATTTGCCCCGCGAGCTAAGTAACATACATCCTACCTTTCACGTCTCAAACTTGAAGAAATGTCTATCTGATGAGACTCTCGTGATTCCCTTCAACGAGATCGAGATCAATGAGAGCCTCAACTTCGTGGAAGAACCTGGTGAGGTTTTGGATCGTGAAGTAAAGCGGACGAAACAAAGCCGCATCCCAATTGTGAAGGTTCGGTGGAACGCCAAGCGAGGACCGGAATTCACTTGGGAGCGCGAGGATCAAATGAAACTCAAATACCCTCACCTCTTCTCTTAGTAGTATTGTAATATCGTATCTGTTTGTATTCTAAATTTCGGGACGAAATTCCCCTAACGGGGGGATGATGTGACAACCCCAAATCTAATTCCGTTACAAACCCCATTTTCACTAACGGAACGTGTCACTATACGTTATTTTATGCAATATTTGGAACCGTCAATATCCGAATATCTAAGTTTATGCATAACTTAATATTATCATAAGAAATATAACTCGTATGTGTTAACCCCATTTAACCTAATAGAGTTGTATTACCTTTTCTACCACTTCACCCGGGTAAAAAGTTTTAACCCAGTTAAATTTAAACATCGGGTAGCCGTGTATCGGGTGCGTTTCCCAAGACATATGCAATGGGTGTGCACAACATTTGAACACTCATTCACTACACACCCACTCTCTCTCTCTACTTTCTCTCTCTAGACTCAAAAACGACCCCGATTCTGCTAATTTCCGACTTCCAAACGTAAGTACTCATCCCCTATCTTATTCTAGACATGCTTCATTGAATTTGTGGGCCAAAAACCATAGGAATCAAGATTTAAAGAGGAGTTTACGGCCTAAGAAGCTCCTTAGGCCGTAAACCCCCAAATCCAAGCCAAAGACCAAGTTTCTCCTTCTTGTATGTTAGTATACTAATTAAGGCATATAACTAGAAGAGTTTGGACCTTAGAACACAAGAGAATGATGCTTGAAAAGGAGTTTACGGCCCAAGCATGTGCTTAGGCCGTAAACACCTCAAACACCCCACAAATCCATGTTTTAAGTCCCAAAAACACTTCTAGGGTGTTTGGTGAATTAGACTTGACTCCAAGGAAGGCTTGAGTGCATTAAACATCAACATTTGAGGCCAAAAAGAGGAGTTTACGGCCTAGCATAAGCTTGGGCCGTAAACACCCAAATTTTTGTGTCAAACAAGTCCCTAAACTACCCTCGTGCATGAAAGGAATTTATCTAAGGCCTATGGAAGTGTGGTGTACAATTAAACTTCACATTTGGATACCAAATGAAGAGTTTACGGCCAAGGATGTTCTTGGGCCGTAAACTCCCCAAAAATGTATGCCAAATTGTTCCAAACTCACTATAGGGCCTTCTAGGATTTTTCTAAGCCATTTGGGACCATGTTGTACAAGTAAAACCTTCATCTTGAAGGGTCTATAGGAGGTTTACGGGCCAAGAACAAGTCTTAGCCGTAAACTCCCTAAAAATGACACAAATTAGGATGTTTAATCCTTCCCTCTTGGTCCATAACACACACCACTAAATCAAGGAAGTGAGATAAGGCCCTAAACACACATTTTGGAGTGTCACAAGAGTTTACGGCCAAGCCTAGGGGGCTTACGGCCGTAAACTCCCAATGAGTGACTTCTAGGCCATAAACTCTAAGAAACTGAACTCATGGACCCTCCCATAAATCATCCATGGCCTTGTACCACTCCCGGGAACCCTTTCTAGGCCTTAAAACCCCGAAAACGACACTAGAATGTCCAAATACTATAATGAGAAGCATAAGATGATTAACTTCTTGTAAAATACATATTTCATATGACATTAGGGTCCTAAAAGGTGCTCAAGTGGTTATTTGGTACCAAACGCTCAATCGACACTATTACCCGATTTACCCGATTCACCCGATTTCCGCGATTTCAGGTGAGTTCATACCCCTTTAATGAACCTTTCAAGTGTTTTACATGTTTTAGGGGGGAGATACAAGTTGCTTACAAATGTTATGTAAAGTTTTACAGAACGATTTCCGAGTTACAAGGATTAATCACATGTGATTCACTACTCTTAGTTCAAATCACATGCGATTTGTCCCTATACCTTAAAAACGGGTTTGTCCCTTTTCGAACTATTTTTAAACATTGAACCAGAATTTAAATGTTCATTTGGCAAAATACTTTTATTTTATCAATTTGCTTATAAAATGTAACCACTCTGATATATTTATATAAATAAGACTTGGAGGACTTAGGACCGATACACTGCCTTATTTCCTGTTCTTGTTTGATTGTGGGCTTAGGGTAGTAGTTATCCGTCCGACTGTCGTTGATTTCTTACTTATATAAAATCTGTATATCAGTATGGGATACGAATATTACTGCTTTCACTCAATGCTAAAGTCACTAACGTGCTAAGAAACATCCCCACTAAGATAACCATAATAGGTATGGTTAGGGTCGCTACCGCTACTACTCGTTAAAGTATTTACCATCTACACTATAATACTCACTATCACTAGACGATACACTAGTAAGAGAATACACTATGATCAACACCAAAAGATTACTACACTATAACAACAGAGAAAACACTGAACAAACAATAATACACTAACCCACTACGAGATACTCTATTCGCTATCCACTACGCCCGGAGTTTTCCAGCAGGGAGACGACTCTACATGTATAGATCTATACGGGGCAGACGCTATTACATCCCGACTGTTAATCTCAGTCCGCGCCATACAGGCCCAGGGATTCCACTACTTCACTATACTATGCATGGCCGGGAAGGTCATGGGATCCTCTATCATCCTCACTATTAGTAATATACAAGGAATACCCTATAACTACTCTAAAATACTACACTAAATGCTAAACTGCATCCCGAAGTAAGTAAGTATCTATCACTAAAGGAAGCTTGCACCTCTATCACTGATTGACAGGCTCAACCTGTTCCATCACATAGGTTATTTGGAGATTGCCAATGTATCTATAAAATAAACTGTTTTCAAAGGAATAAAGAAGGCATACTTTTCACAAATTGTCACTTACAATGTTTTTCCTGGAAAATATGGGATTCTCTAAGTTTCTACTACTTATGAACGTAATGATACATTTTTAACACTAACGTTTTGTATACAGAAACTCACACTAAACTCTTATGAACTCACCAGCTTTATGCTGATAATTGTTTTCAAAATAACTTGTAT